>NW_028318705.1:172500-472500 GCF_062004578.1 Staurois parvus | reverse complement strand
TGGTGATCATATCCCCCTTTATGTATTATACATGGAGATCATATCCCCCCCTTATGTATTATACATGGCGATCATATCCCCCTTATGTATTATACATGGTGATCATATCCCCCCTTATGTATTATACATGGAGATCATATCCCCCTTATGTATTATACATGGTGATATCCCCCTTATGTATTATACATGGTGATCATATCCCCCCTTATGTATTATACATGGAGATCATATCCCCCTTATGTATTATACATGGAGATCATATCCCCCCTTATGTATTATACATGGAGATCATATCCCCCTTATGTATTATACATGGAGATCATATCCCCCTTATGTATTATACATGGAGATCATATCCCCCTTATGTAAAGCAATCCACTGAGCTGGCCAGAACCAACTCTTGAGGGAGTCTATTCCACATTTTCACAGCTCTTACTGTGAAGAAACCTTTCCGTGTTTGGAGATTACATTTCTTTTCCTCCAGACGTAAAGAGTGCCCCCTTGTCCTCTGTGATGACTTCAGGGTGAATAGCTCTACACCGAGTTCACTGTATGAACCACTGATGTATTTATACATGGAGATCATATCCCCCCTTATGTATTATACATGGAGAACATATCCCCCCTTATGTATTATACATGGAGATCATATCCCCCTTATGTATAATACATGGAGATCATATCCCCCCTTATGTATTATACATGGAGATCATATCCCCCCTTATGTATTCTACATGGAGATCATATCCCCCCTTATGTATTTATACATGGAGATCATATCCCCCCTTATGTATTATACATGGAGATCATATCCCCCCCTTATGTATTATACATGGTGATCATATCCCCCCTTATGTATTATACATGGAGATCATATCCCCCCTATGTATTATACATGGAGATCATATCCCCCCCTTATGTATTATACATGGAGATCATATCCCCCCTTATGTATTATACATGGTGATCATATCCCCCCTTATGTATTATACATGGAGATCATATCCCCCCTTATGTATTATACATGGAGATCATATCCCCCCTTATGTATTGTACATGGAGATCATATCCCCCCCTTATGTATTATACATGGAGATCATATCCCCCCTTATGTATTATACATGGAGATCATATCCCCCCTTATGTATTATACATGGAGATCATATCCCCCTTATGTATTATACATGGAGATCATATCCCCCCTTATGTATTATACATGGAGATCAAATCCCCCCTTATGTATTATACATGGAGATCATATCCCCCCTTATGTATTATACATGGAGATCATATCCCCCTTATGTATTATACATGGAGATCATATCCCCCTTATGTAAAGCAATCCACTGAGCTGGCCAGAACCAACTCTTGAGGGAGTCTATTCCACATTTTCACAGCTCTTACTGTGAAGAAACCTTTCCGTGTTTGGAGATTACATTTCTTTTCCTCCAGACGTAAAGAGTGCCCCCTTGTCCTCTGTGATGACTTCAGGGTGAATAGCTCTACACCGAGTTCACTGTATGAGCCACTGATGTATTTATACATGGAGATCATATCCCCCCCCCTTATGTATTATACATGGAGATCATATCCCCCCTTATGTATTTATACATGGAGATCATATCCCCCCCCTTATGTATTATACATGGTGATCATATCCCCCCCCCCTTATGTATTATACATGGTGATCATATCCCCCCCCCTTATGTATTATACATGGTGATCATATCCCCCCCCTTATGTATTATACATGGTGATCATATCCCCCCTTATGTATTATACATGGAGATCATATCCCCCCTATGTATTATACATGGAGATCATATCCCCCCTTATGTATTATACATGGAGATCATATCCCCCCTTATGTATTATACATGGAGACCATATCCTCCCTTATGTATTATACATGGTGATCATATCCCCCCCTTATGTATTATACATGGAGATCATATCCCCCCCTTATGTATTATACATGGAGATCATATCCCCCCCTTATGTATTATACATGGAGATCATATCCCCCCTTATGTATTATACATGGTGATCATATCCCCCCTTATGTATTATACATGGTGATCATATCCCCCCTTATGTATTATACATGGAGATCATATCCCCCTTATGTATTATACATGGATATCATATCCCCCCTTATATATTATACATGGAGATCATATCCCCCTTATGTATTATACATGGAGACCATATCCCCCTTATGTAAAGCAATCCACTGAGCTGGCCAGAACCAACTCTTGAGGGAGTCTATTCCACATTTTCACAGCTCTTACTGTGAAGAAACCTTTCCGTGTTTGGAGATTACATTTCTTTTCCTCCAGACGTAAAGAGTGCCCCCTTGTCCTCTGTGATGACTTCAGGGGGAATAGCTCTACACCGAGTTCACTGTATGAACCACTGATGTATTTATACATGGAGATCATATCCCCCCTTATGTATTATACATGGAGATCATATCCCCCCCCCTTATGTATTATACATGGTGATCATATCCCCCCTTATGTATTATACATGGAGATCATATCCCCCCCCCCTTATGTATTATACATGGAGATCATATCCCCCCTTATGTATTTATACATAGAGATCATATCCCCCTTATGTATTATACATAGAGATCGTATCCCCCTTATGTATTATACATGGAGATCGTATCCCCCTTATGTATTATACATGGAGATCATATCCCCCCTTATGTATTATACATGGAGATCGTATCCCCCTTATGTATTATACATGGAGATCGTATCCCCCTTATGTATTATACATGGAGATCGTATCCCCCCTTATGTATTATACATGGAGATCGTATCCCCCCCCCTTATGTATTATACATGGTGATCATATCCCCCCTTATGTATTATACATGGAGATCATATCTCCCCTTATGTATTATACATGGAGATCATATCCCCCCTATGTATTATACATGGAGATCATATCCCCCCTTATGTATTATACATGGAGATCATATCCCCCCCCTTATGTATTATACATGGAGATCATATCCCCCCTTATGTATTATACATGGAGATCATATCCCCCTTATGTATTATACATGGTGATCATATCCCTCTTATGTATTATACATGGTGATCATATCCCCCCTTATGTATTATACATGGAGATCATATCCCCCCCTTATGTATTATACATGGAGATCATATCCCCCCTTATGTATTATACATGGAGACCATATCCTCCCTTATGTATTATACATGGAGATCATATCCCCCTTATGTATTATACATGGTGATCATATCCCCCCCTTATGTATTATACATGGAGATCATATCTCCCCTTATGTATTATACATGGAGATCATATCTCCCCTTATGTATTATACATGGAGATCATATCCCCCCTATGTATTATACATGGAGATCATATCCCCCCTTATGTATTATACATGGAGATCATATCCCCCCTTATGTATTATACATGGTGATCATATCCCCCTTATGTATTATACATGGAGATCATATCCCCCCTATGTATTATACATGGAGATCATATCCCCCCTTATGTATTATACATGGTGATCATATCCCCCCTTATGTATTATACATGGAGATCATATCCCCCCTTATGTATTATACATGGAGATCATATCCCCCTTATGTATTATACATGGAGATCATATCCCCCCTTATGTATTATACATGGAGATCATATCCCCCTTATGTATTATACATGGAGATCATATCCCCCTTATGTATTATACATGGAGATCATATCCCCCTTATGTATTATACATGGAGATCAAATCCCTCCTTATGCATTATACATGGAGATCATATCCCCCTTATGTATTATACATGGAGACCATATCCCCCCTTATGTATTATACATGGTGATCCTATCCCCCCGTATGTATTATACATGGTGATCCTATCCCCCCGTATGTATTATACATGGAGATCATATCCCCCTTATGTATTATACATGGAGATCATATCCCCTCTTATGTATTATACATGGAGATCATATCCCCCTTATGTATTATACATGGAGATCATATCCCCCTTATGTATTATACATGGAGATCATATCCCCCCCTTATGTATTATACATGGAGATCATATCCCCCTTATGTATTATACATGGTGATCATACCCCCCCTTATGTATTATACATGGAGATCAAATCCCTCCTTATGCATTATACATGGAGATCATATCCCCCCTTATGTATTATACATGGAGATCATATCCCCCCTTATGTATTATACATGGTGATCATATCCCCCCTTATGTATTATACATGGAGATCATATCCCCCCCTTATGTATTATACATGGAGATCATATCCCCCCTTATGTATTATACATGGTGATCATATCCCCCTTATGTATTATACATGGAGATCATATCCCCCCCTTATGTATTATACATGGAGATCATATCCCCCCTTATGTATTATACATGGTGATCATATCCCCCTTATGTATTATACATGGAGATCATATCCCCCCCTTATGTATTATACATGGTGATCATATCCCCCCTTAATCTCCTCTTCTCAAGAGAGAATAAATTCAGTTCCTCTAATCTTTCCTCATAGCTGATCTCCTCTATGCCTCTTATCAGTTTGGTTGCCCTTCTCTGTACTTTCTCCAGTTCCCCAATGTTCTTTTTGTGAATTGGTGCCCAAAACTGAACTGCATATTCCAGATGAGGTCTTACTAATGATTTGTACCGGGGTAATATGATATCTCTCTCTGGAGTCTATACCTCTTTTAATACAAGAGAGGATTTTGCTCGCTTTAGAAGCCGCAGCTTGGCATTGCATGCCATTATTAAGCTTGTGATCTACCAGAACCCCCAGATCCTTCTCCACCATTGATCCCCCCAGTTGTACCCCCCCTAGTATGTATGATGCATGCATATTCTTAGCCCCCAAGTGCAGAACCTTACATTTATCAACATTAAACCTCATTTGCCACATAGTCCCCCAATTACACAGAGCATTGAGGGCGGCTTGTAAGTTGGAGACATCCTGTAAGGACGTTATTCCACGGCACAGCTTGGTGTTATCTGCAAAGACTGAAATGGGATTTATAATCTCAGACCCTATATGGTTTATAAATATATTACAAAGTAAGGGTCCCAACACTGAACCCTGGGGTACACCACTGACACCCCTAGACCAATCAGAGTATGAATCATTAACCACTACTCTCTGAATACCATCTTTTAGCCAGTTTTCTGTCCATTTACATACAGAGACAGGGCTGGGAATAAAGGAGGGAGCAGCTGGAGAAGGAAGGCACTGTAAGGAGGCCAGGATAAGGTCCATGGACCCAACTCTCTAAAGACGGTCAACCCCATATCAGTGACACATTAAGCAATATTTAAAGTGGAGTTCCACTCAACCTATCAAAAAATAAAACTCTGCAGCTACAAAAACTGTAGCTGACTTTTAAAAAACAGCCACTTACCTGTCCCTCGGTCCCATGGTGTGTCTCCCGCAGCCCGTTTCACCAGCCGTCCTGTATTCCAGGAGGCCGGCATCTTCAGTGTGGGCACCCAGCTGTGACAGCTTGCGGCTTCACAGCCA
The DNA here is from genome assembly GCF_062004578.1 of Staurois parvus. Lineage (NCBI taxonomy): Eukaryota > Metazoa > Chordata > Amphibia > Anura > Ranidae > Staurois > Staurois parvus. Next base: position 466,923 of record NW_028318705.1, on the reverse strand, counting down.
GGTACCCACTGCGCATGCGCGAGTAGCGCTGCGCTTCATGAATGGTCCTGTAGTCTTCTGAGACCTGTCATGTGTCCCAAAAAAACTACAGGGAGGGAGGACACTTTCTGCTTCTGATCGCCCAGGCGATCGGATCGTTAGTGGGAGTGGGTACCTGTCAAATTCGGTTACCCGCTCCCCAAAGGTGCCAATCCTTAATGGGGAGCAAGGGACCAGTCCTTAAAGCAGAACTTCCCCTTTTGGGTGGAGCTCTGCTTTAAAGATACTATGACACCCCACCCACAGCAAATAAAACTATACAGATATTGTAGAAATGATAATATGGGAACGTAGTTCAAGCAAAGCATGAAGAGGTCCCTGTGCATGCACACCGTGGCCCCATTAATTCCTACGGGGAGAACTGTACTTAGCAGGACCAATGGAGGCCCTATGAGTATGGCTCTTCAGGACCAATGGAGGCCCTATGAGTATGGCTCTTCAGGACCAATGGAGGCCCTATGAGTATGGCTCTTCAGGACCAATGGAGGCCCTTTGAGTATGGCTCTTCAGGATCAATGGAGGCCCTATGAGTATGGCTCTTTAGGACCAATGGAGGCCCTATGAGTATGGCTCTTCAGGACCAATGGAGGCCCTTTGAGTATGGCTCTTCAGGACCAATGGAGGCCCTTTGAGTATGGCTCTTCAGGACCAATGGAGGCCCTTTGAGTATGGCTCTTCAGGACCAATGGAGGCCCTATGAGTATGGCTCTTCAGGACCAATGGAGGCCCTATGAGTATGGCTCTTCAGGACCAATGGAGGTCCTATGAGTATGGCTCTTCAGGACCAATGGAGGCCCTATGAGTATGGCTCTTCATAGGAATGGAGGGGGTTGCTGTGCACATACGCAGCATGGTTGCTGGAACAAGGTTGGAGGTCAGTACTGGACAAGGTGGGATGAATTTGAGAAGAGGAGTGGGCATTCCTTACAGGACAACTTGATTTAAAGGTAGAGCTGGTGCTTTCCCTCCCAACATCAACTACTCACATAGCTTACACAGAAATGGTGAGGGAGATGAGGCCGGAAAGATGAGTAGGTGATCCTAAGGAGAACAGGTCCACTTTCACCTTGTATCATATGTAATCTCCAGCGCCTCAGGAAATGCACAGTCAAAGGGAAGCCAAGGGAACCAGGACAGCGACAACCAAAGGAAATGCTTCACTTTCACCTTGGCTTGGAGAACTGCCATGTACAGTATAAGCCTAGGATCCAAGGGGGTCCACAGGGACACAGGGCTGAATCTAAAGACGGCCACACATGTATATACGATTATTCAATCGATCATTCAATGAGACTATAATATTTAGGTCGAATGAGAATCGTAAAACCACGGACCCTCCAATTCGAATGATTTAGTGACCTTTAAAAAGTTTTCAATGCTGGCAAATCAATCAGCTGTAGTAGAATTTTATGAATCATTTCTGCTCAATCTAATAAAGATCTGTATGTGTGTCACGACCCCCAAATGTAAGAAAGATCGCTTAAATTATCTTTTTTTATTTAACCACCTCCTGTCCGGCCGTTGTATATAAAACAGCCAGATGGCGGCAGTGCAGGGGCAGGTGGGCATTTATAAATGGCCTCCCCACCTTGTGCTTGTGCGCGCTCCTTGGGAGCGCACAGCACCGCGATCCGGTGCCCGCTGTGTCCTCTGGACACAGTGGAACACCGTTAGTCGTACGGGACCTCTGTGCGAGGTCCCGATCATGTGATCACTGATTGGCCAATCAGTGATCACATGCAGAGTAGTAAGCAAGATGTCACTTCTGACATCATTGCTTACTACGTGTGAAATCTGTGAATGATCACAGAGGTCACATGGTACAAGGCTATTCACAACAGCCTTGTACCATGTGACAAGCTGTGACCAATCACAGCTCACACAGTTTTTCTCAATGGCTGCAAGAATGCAGCCAGAGAGAAGGAGAGATGATTGTTTTTACAGCCTTTATGGGTGTAAAAGCAACCATGTAAAGAAAAAAAAATATTCATCACCCCCCACAAGTAGTACAGTGTGTGTAGTACTGGAAACTCAGCACAGGGATGGTGACACTGTACTGCTAGGGTGACAGTATGTAGTACAAAAAAAAACAAAAAACAAATAATTAAAAAAAAAAAAAAATGTAATGATACCTAGATCAATCAATATATGTACGACCACCTTCATACAGATACTTGCAGGTATCACAAGGTCCTTGCGCTCAGCACTGCTGTTATGTGAAAAGTATTTTAGGCCCGCTCTGACTCACTTTAGACATCAGGAGTGACAACTCTTTTTTTTCTTTGGGTCACCCATACAGGATGCAAACACTTACTGCACAATATCATTTATGGGGATAGTCAATATTCTCTCGTCTAATGTCTCCACTTCCACAGTACAGCCGGTCAGAGCCTGGAACACAGCAGGAGAGATGACTGTTAACATGGTAATACAATGCCCCCTGCTGGTCAGAGTGCAAAACACAGCAGGAGAGATGACTGTTAACATGGTAATACAATGCCCCCTGCTGGTCAGAATCGAAAACACAGCATGAGAGATGACTGTTAACATGGTAATACAATGCCCCCTGCTGGTCAAAGTATAAAGGTGCAGTGCTGAATCATCAAGATTAAGCAGATGGTTATCAGATAAAAGTTTCTATTGGCTAAAAAGTGATCCCAGCCCAGCCGGCAGCTCCAGTGAATTATATTAGTGAATATAATAGCTTGTTGGACAATGCCGACTTGTAGTCAGCTCCTCAGTTTGATTGTGAATAGATGGCATGGCGTTGCATCTTTTCTCCTTTTAGATCTCTGCCCTGAGTTCCTGAGTCTGCACACCTGTTGCACCCAATATCAGAGGCTCCCATCATCTTTGTAGTGAGTTCCTGAGTCTGCACACCTGTTGCACCCAATATCAGAGGCTCCCATCATAACTGTAGTGAGTTCCTGACTCTGCACACCTGTTGCACCCAATATCAGAGGCTCCCATCATCATCATTGTAGTGAGTTCCTGACTCTGCACACCTGTTGCACCCAATATCAGAGGCTCCCATCATCATTGTAGTGAGTTCCTGACTCTGCACACCTGTTGCACCCAATATCAGAGGCTCCCATCATCATCGTTGTAGTGAGTTCCTGACTCTGCACACCTGTTGCACCCAATATCAGAGGCTCCCATCATCATTGTAGTGAGTTCCTGACTCTGCACAACTGTTGCACCCAATATCAGAGGCTCCCATCATCATCGTTGTAGTGAGTTCCTGACTCTGCACACCTGTTGCACCCAATATCAGAGGCTCCCATCATCGTTGTAGTGAGTTCCTGACTCTGCACACCTGTTGCACCCAATATCAGAGGCTCCCATCATCACTGTAGTGAGTTCCTGACTCTGCACATCTGTTGCACCCATTATCAGAGGCTCCCATCATCACTGTAGTGAGTTCCTGAGTCTGCACATCTGTTGCACCCAATATCAGAGGCTCCCATCATCACTGTAGTGAGTTCCTGACTCTGCACACCTGTTGCACCCAATATCAGAGGCTCCCATCATCATTGTAGTGAGTTCCTGACTCTGCACACCTGTTGCACCCAATATCAGAGGCTCCCATCATCATCGTTGTAGTGAGTTCCTGACTCTACACACCTGTTGCACCCAATATCAGAGGCTCCCATCATCATTGTAGTGAGTTCCTGAGTCTGCACATCTGTTGCACCCAATATCAGAGGCTCCCATCATCGTTGTAGTGAGTTCCTGACTCTGCACATCTGTTGCACCCAATATCAGAGGCTCCCATCATCATTGTAGTGAGTTCCTGACTCTGCACATCTGTTGCACCCAATATCAGAGGCTCCCATCATCGTTGTAGTGAGTTCCTGACTCTGCACACCTGTTGCACCCAATATCAGAGGCTCCCATCATCGTTGTAGTGAGTTCCTGACTCTGCACATCTGTTGCACCCAATATCAGAGGCTCCCATCATCGTTGTAGTGAGTTCCTGACTCTGCACACCTGTTGCACCCAATATCAGAGGCTCCCATCAACGTTGTAGTGAGTTCCTAACTCTGCACACCTGTTGCACCCAATATCAGAGGCTCCCATCATCATTGTAGTGAGTTCCTGACTCTGCACACCTGTTGCACCCAATATCAGAGGCTCCCATCATCATTGTAGTGAGTTCCTGAGTCTGCACACCCGCTGTGCCCGACACGAGGTGTTCCCATCATCCCTGCAATGAGCTACTGGGACTATACAACTTTTATACCCATTATGAGGGGCTCCCACCATCCCTCCAGTTCCCAGGTCTGCATACCAGTTCCCATTTTCCCTGTTCTTAGTTTCTGGGTCTCTACACCTGATGTGCCCATCATGAGCGGTTCCCACCATCCCTGTGCAGAGTTCCCGGTACTGCAAACATAGTGTGCTCATTATGAGGGATTCCTATCATCTCTGCACAGAGATCCCAGGTCTGTACTTCTGTTGTGCTCATTATGAGGGGTTCTCACCATCCCTGTGCTGAGTTTCCAGGTTTGTACACTTACTGTGCCCATTATGAAGGGATCCCACCATCCCTGTGCGGAGTTCCCAGGTCTGCACTCCTGTTGTGCTCATTATGAGGGGTTCCCACCATCCCTGTGCTGAGTTCCAAGGTCTGTACAGCTGCTGTGCCCATTATGAGGGGTTCCTACCATCCCTGTGCTGGGTTCCCAGGTCTGCACACCTTCTGTGCCTATCATGAAGGGTTCCCACCATCCCTGTATTGGATTCCCAGGTCCGTACACCTGCTGTGCCCATTATGAGGGCTTCCCACCATCCCTGTGCTGAGTTCCCAGGTCTGTACACCTGCTGTGCCCATTATGAGGGGTTCCCACCATCCCTGTGCTGAGTTCCCAGGTCTGTACACCTGCTACGCTCATTATGAGGGGTTCTCACCATCCCTGCGCTGAGTTACCGGGTCTGTACACCTGCTGTGCCCATTATGAGGGGTTCCCACCATCCCTGTGCTGAGTTCCCAGGTCTGTACACCTGCTGTGTCCATTATGAGGGGTTCCCACCATCCCTGCATGCACGGAGTTCCCAGGTCTACACACCTGCTGTGTCCATTATGAGGGGTTCCCACCATCCCTTTCCTCAGTGTCAGGGGGTCAAGGGTGACCTAAAGTCTGAAATATACTGTCGGCCAACAGCCTGACCTCACACACTGCCCAGAAGGCAATAGACAGTGTGTGAGGTTGGACAGGTTTCTGGCCAGGTACTGTCAAACATCATGTGAACTCTGACCCTCTGATTGGCCAAGCAGCAGTGAATCCCACTTTCCTTCACAAAATTGTAGTGGGAGGTTTTCCTGAAGAGGGAGGGGCATTCCCGTGAGGGAGGGGCATTCCCGAGGGAGGGGCATTCCCGTGAGGGATGGGCATTCCCGTAAGAGATGTATTTGTTACATAATATGAATGAAAAATGTGAAAAGATGATTTCCTTCCATGTCTCTCCTGAATGAGCTCATTGTCCTGCCCAGCAATGACCCTTCTCTTCTCATTTTTATCATGTTCTGCATTTTTTTCTGCCGTTTTGCTGCATTTTTCCCACTTTTTTCCCTCAATGACCCATTTCTGCTGATGCAGTTCCCTGATCTGAACTCTCACATGTTGCACTCCCTGGGAGCTATTATTGTATTTACTGGCCGTGGTCAATTCTGCGTCTCTAGATTTGGAGTGCTGAGGTCCCGGGCTCAGATCCCACCAGGGCTCACTAGGCATTGAGTTTGTATGCTGTGCAGATTTTCCCCAGCAGTCAAAAATGATTACTGCCATTCCTGCCTATTCTGTATGTACTGAAAAGTGACTCTGCTTTACTGTTCCCCTCCCAGTTCTATCAGTCAGATCACATGACTGCAATCAAAGAGCCTTCTTTGTAGCCAACTGATCATATCTCAGCATGTGCCGTCACCACCCTGCTGCTGAAGGAAGAGGATCAGCCGTGACGTCATGGTGCCGTCACCTCCCTGCTGCTTAAAGAGGAGGAGCAGTCATGACGTCATGGTGCCATCACCTCCCTGCTGCTGAAGGAAGAGGATCAGCCGTGAGATCATGGTGCCGTCACCTCCCTGCTGCTGAAGGAAGAGGATCAGCCGTGACGTCATGGTGCCGTCACCTCCCTGCTGCTGAAAGAGGAGGAGCAGCCGTGACGTCATGGTGCCGTCACCTCCCTGTTGCTGAAGGAGGAGGAGCAGCCGTGACGCCATGGTGCCGTCACCTCCCTGCTGCTGAAGGAAGAGGATCAGCCGTGACGTCATGGTGCCGTCACCTCCCTGCTGCTGAAGGAGGAGTAGCCGTGACGCCATGGTGCAGTTACCTCCCTGCTGCTGAAGGAGGAGGAGCAGCCGTGACGCCATGGTGCCGTCACCTCCCTGCTGCTGAAGGAGGAGGAGCAGCCGTGACGCCATGATGCAGTCAACTCCCTGCTGCTGAAGGAGGAGGAGTAGCTGTGACGCCATGGTGCCGTCACCTCCCTGCTGCTGAGGGAAGAGGATCAGCCGTGACGTCATGGTGCCGTCACCTCCCTGCTGCTGAGGGAAGAGGATCAGCCGTGACGTCATGGTGCCTCACCTCCCTGCTGCTGAGGGAAGAGGATCAGCCGTGACGTCATGGTGCCGTCAGCTCCCTGCTGCTGAAGGAGGATGAGAAACCGTTACGCCATGGTGCCGTTACCTCCCTGCTGCTGAAGGAGAAGGAGCAGCCGTGATGCCATGGTGGTGTTACCTCCCTGCCTCCCCCTCCCCCTAATAAATGGACAAATGAAGGAGCAGCAATAAACTTATCAGTCCTAACTCTGCTCTCTCCTCCTGTCAGCAAGTTCTCTGAAAGCACCTGTGCAAGCAGAACACTTGATTGGCTCCTAGTGCTGCCCCTTCCTTGTCCACAGTGAGTGCTGCTGCACAGCTGGCAACAGAAGTCCAATATGACAGCAGATTCAGGTATAATTAAAGCCTGTGGTTAGCCAAACATTAAAGAGAAAAATCAGCACAACAGACAGTACCTACATTCAATGTGAAGTGTCCCTTGTGCTGCTGGCTGGTCTCTTAGTTGAAATTCAGTGTCCTCTGCATCTTCCTCCCACAAACTCCACGTCCCCCACCCCACAGCTGTAATCTTCCAATGCTACAGGGGTTAATACAAGTGCTGGGCCTGTCACAGTCATCAAGAGTGCTGACTATGCCCGCCACTGCAGCCCCCCTCCTCCATTCATAAGAGATATACTATAGCTTCCATCCATATAAAGCCCTCTTAGTACAGCTTCCTCTGCACCCCCCATATGCCTGCAGTCTTAATCCTCCAGTGCTGAGAGTATTCATAGAATCAGAAGGACCTGTCACAGACACTCATCAAGAGTGTTGACTATTACCGCCTTTGCAGCCCCCTCCTCCATTCATAAAAGCTTTATTTTTATTTTTTTCAGGTACTTATAAAGCGCCGTCAATTTACTCAGCGCTTTACATATATATTGTACATTCACATCAGTCCCTAACCCTCAAGGGGTGTACAATCTAAGGTCCCTAACTTACATTCATACATACACATACTAGGGACAATTTAGGCAGGAGCCAATTAACCTCCCAGCATGTCTTTGGACTGTGGGAGGAAACCGGAATACTCGGAGAAAACCCACGCAGGCACAGGGAGAACATGCAAACTCCAGGCAGGTGGTGCCGTGGTTGGGATTCGACCCTAGTACTGCCAGGCAGGAGTGCTAACCACTTAGCCACTGTGCTGCCCAGCTGTACTATAGTTTCCATCCATATAAAGCCCTCTTAGTACAGCTTCTATGAATGGAGGAGGGGGGCAGAAAAGCCAGGCATAGACAACTCCAAGGTATATGCAAGTCAGTCTGTGACAGGTCCTGAGATGAATACTCTCAGAACTGGAAGATTATGGCTGGAGGGCAAAGGGGGGGTGCGGAGGAGTTCAGATTTGAACTTACATAGCAGCCACCAGCACAAGGCACACTTGGCATTGAATATAAGTACTGTCCCCTGTGGTGATTTTTTAGCTTAGGTTTTAACCTCCCTAGCGGTCTGATTATATCCATATTTCTGTGCTCAAAGCGGTACATTTTTTTATATGTAAATATGTTTTTTTTTTATTGTCGGCCTGTAAATTTTAGGAATAACTCACTGAAATCTGTCTGAACAAGAGTCTAGTAAACATCCCGGGTAGGATAAAACACGAAATCATAAATTATAATTTAATAAATAATCATAAAAAATAATAATATAATAAATTGAATTCAATAATATAATCAAACCAAAAACACTGAAATTTGAAATAGAGCGCCAAGTTCGCACATCACTGAGCAAAGTCGCAGAATCGTTTTCAGTGTCTGATGAGGAATTTCCCCCACGAATCATTATCACTCAATTCTGCAAGTGGTTCTGATTTACTATCGCTGTTCTCTAGCCGGTCTAAAACCAATTTTGACCTAAAGGGACGCTTTTTGGAGGCCATGGACATTTCTCAGTTTCCAGGCAGAAAGAACAGTAAAAATGCAGGCAGGGCGCAGGACAAAGCACTCGGGACAAAATGTATGTGAAATGGTTTGAAACAGCAATGGAGTACTATGTGATTTTAGTGAATGTCACTTTTTGTCATTTTCAAATTTTCCTCCAATTCCGTCCCCGTACGTCCCGACGTCGCAGGGAACGGAACCCGGAAGACAGATGCCGGCATCGGCCGGAGGACATTGCCGGGAACACTGCAGGGGGGACATCGCAGGAGCGCAGGACAAGGTAAGCGAAGAAGAGATCCCGGAGCAACCCTGCAGAGTATTCCCGAGTGTAGCTCGGGGTTACCACTTGTGGTGCTGAAACTTTACCCCGAGCTACACTCGGGAATACCGCCAGGGAGGCTACACATATTTTTAATTTTGAGAATAACTTCAGCTTCCCAAACTTCTTCGCAGGGACCTTCTTTTCCAGTCCAGCACTGCCAGGCCCTGATGAAAGCCTCAGAGCTCCAGAAATGTGTTGATTTTTAAAAAAAAATAAACCAGATTATCTGGATTGTTGATGATATCTTAGCCTCTCATCTATAAATTGATATTTGGTCAGTAAGTGATGCAATCTTTACCTTCACAAGATCGATGTTCGCTGTGTAGATCAAATCATCCCCTTGTCTGTCAAAGCGCGGGTGAGGCTTCTCCTTCACTATGAAGATGATGTCTGCTGGGATAATGTTCGGACCCTAAAACAGCAAACGAATGTAATAGAATGAGCGGCAGACCTAACCACAGCTTAGTGTACAGAGTCATTAACCACTGGAGGATTTTGAACATTCTAAAAACACTTTAACCACTTGCTGGGGGTGCATTTTGGGAGGATGTCATAGGACGTCTTCCCAGAACTGGTCCACCACGCTGTAGTCGTCTTTCGGCTATAGCGCGGTAGTAAAGTGGTTAACAAAGATCTTAGGATGCACCTCTGACATCCAGCTCATCTTCCCATGCTGTCACTCCCCCCCCCCCTTACTATTACTGGCTGTCAAAGTGACATCTGTTTTGCATCAGGCCACACTCCCACCATATGTGCAGAAAAACTGATAGAAAGAAAACGCACACAAATCAGCGAGTTTCTTGCACAGAAACAAAATCTGCATGCGATACCAGTGTTGTGGTGTGAACAGGGCACATAGAGAACAATTGACTTCTTTGTGCCCTTGCAGATTGCATGCAGAAAAATGTCTCTGCACACTGGTCTGAAAAAGGCCTTGTACAGTCAAAATACAGAGGCTCCTCAGCAAAATCAGTTTGCAGATCGTCTACAAGTGTCCTGAATCAATGTATTATTTGATTGTATTTATTTTTTCCATTCATATGGAGATCAAAGGGTTGGATCTGTGATCTGCATAAACCTTACCTAGTTTACAATTTATATATATACACACATATATACACTGTATACAGTCGTGTTCAAAATAATAGCAGTGTGTTGAAAAAAGTGAATAAAGCTGAAAATCCTTCTAATAGCTTTTATTTCCATTAGGGTGGATTCGATTTAAATCACTAGTCAGTAAGGCTTGATTTAAATCCTAGTTTTCTACATAAAGACTAATTCTTTCTGGTATAACTTTAATATACAAGTAGATGAAGATTTTTAGAATAACAACTTTTCAGATTAGTTTTTTTATCCCCAGTTTAATAGGTTAATCATTCATATTTGGACAACTTTTCTGTTGTACTTAGGAAGGAGAAAAATAATCATTACCTTAATAATAACAATTTAAATAGATTTATTCAACTGAAACAATAACATTCCAGCATATATTATTTGCTTAAACATCCATGTTTGTAACTAATTTGCCTAAACAAAATATATATATTTTAGGAAACTTAGACTGTCAGCCCCTTCCTCCTCACACTTATGCAGGCCATAGATGGGTCGAAAATCGGCTGATTTTTCGGCCGAAAATAAAATCAGCCGATTTTCGGATCGTTAGTGGGCTATTTGTTCGGCCGTTTTTCGGTATTTTGGTAGATTTTTTTTTATCGTTAAAGTTGGAAAAAAATCGGCCGATTTTGCCGATTTTCGCGGCAATGATGGGCAAATCGGCCTATTTTTTACCAATAAAAAATCTGCGCATGAGCAGTGACCTGCAAGAGGAAGACAAAAAGAAGAAAAAGAAGAAGAGGAAAAGGAAGAAGAGGATGATGATGATGAAGAAGAAGAGGAGGAGGATGATGAAGAAGAGGATGATGATGATGATGAAGAAGAGGATGATGATGAAGAAGAGGATGATGATGATGATGAAGAAGAAGAAGAGGATGATGATGATGAAGAAGAAGAGGCTGATGATGAAGAAGAGGAGGCTGATGACGAAGAAGAAGAAGAGGATGATGACGAAGAAGAAGAAGAGGATGATGACGAAGAAGAAGAGGATGATGATGATGAAGAAGGATGAAAAATAAGAGGAATTCCAGTCCGGCAAAAAGTTTCCCTGCAGAGAGCTCCGCTATTTCTTTGACAGTTCCTTGACATTTACAGCGGTTGCAACAATGTATCTATTTGTTTCCGAATAAAAACATCTGTATCCTAAATGGATACAAATAGATACATTGTTGCAACCGCTATAAATGTCAAGGAACTGTCAAAGAAATAGCGGAGCTCTCTGCAGGGACACTTTTTGCCGGCTGTAAACGGGATGAAAATTGGCCGATTTTTTTTACCATTGCTGGTAACGTCGGCTGCTTGAACTACCGATTTTTCGTTTTTTAAGAGAAAAATCGGCCGTTTTTCTCCCCGTCTATGGCCTGCATTAGTTTCACTTTCTTCTTGTGCAGATCTATTCCACTCCAAACAATCAGAAAAATATTGTTTCTATTCTATTCACTGAACTTCTTGAAACTTAGCACTGAAGGGGTTGATTCTGTATTCATAGGTTTGTAGAAGTTAGGATGAAGGTCTTTTTCTTAACTCTGTTCATGTTATAACATTTTTGCTGTGAAGAAGAGGCATGTGATTTCCGCTGAGACAAATTCAGTTTTGAGAACCGCAAAAGTAAACCGAACATCTGTGATAATATCTTGTAGGCAGAGAAACTGCCCAATAATCTTACAAAAACCCCTGGAAGAGCGTGACATTGTGAATGGATTCATGGAATTTATTTACCAAAAAAATTAAACATATACAGCCTTATTCTACATAATTAAAAAACTAATCTTTATGTCATGATGGAATAACCTTTGGATGGTAATATATTTTCCTCAAAAAGCATTTTATTTAAAAAAATCCAATTTAAATCCAAAAAATCTGATTTAAATCCAAAAAATCTGATTTAAATAAAACAAATCCGATTTTTAAAAATTTTTTTTTAAAAAAGCATTGATTTTTATCCACCCTGATTTCAATCCACACAAATGCATTGGGAACACTACACATTCTATTCTAAATCAAAGCATGAAGAAAAATACATCAAATTTGTGTTGTTCCTCTAAAAAAAATGGAAGAAAAGTGAATATTAGACGGTTCAAAAAAAAAAAAAAAAAAAAAAAAAAAAAAAAAAAAATCGCAGTGTTTGTATTCTTCTTTACAAACTCAAACATTCACTATATAAACTGACAAATGTTTGAAGATTTTGCTTTCCTTTGAATGACTTCATGAATATTTGGTTGTAGTCGCACTGTTTCTGAGAACTGCTGTACATCTGTGTTGCATGGAGTCACCCAACTTCTGGCCCCTGTGATCAGGTATTCCAGCCCAGGATGATTGGACTACATTCCACAGTTCTTCTCTATTTCTTGGTTTTGCCTCAGAAACAGCATTTTTGATGTCACCCCACAAGTTTTCTATTGGATTAAGATCCGGGGATTGGGCTGGCCACTCCATAACGTCCATCTTGTTGGTCTGGAACCAAGATGTTGCACGTTTACTGGTGTGTTTGGGGTCGTTGTCTTGTTGGAACACCCATTTCAAGGGCATTTCCTCTTCAGCATAAGGCAGCATGACCTCTTCAAGTATTCTGATGTATTCAAACTGATCCATGATCCCTGGTATGCGATAAATAGGCCCAACGCCGTAGTATGAGAAACATCCCCATATCATGATGCTTGCACCACCATGCTTCACTGTCTTCACAGTGTATTGTGGCCTGAATTCAGTGTTTGGGGGTCGTCTGACAAACTGTCTCCGCCCACTAGACCCAAAAAGAACAATCTTACTTTCATCAGTCCACAAAATGTTGCGCCATTTCTCTTTAGGCCAGTCAATGTGCTCTTTGGCAAATTGTAACCTCTTCAGCACATGTCTTTTTTCCAACAGTGGGACTTTGCGGGGGCTTCTTGCAGATAGCTTGGCTTCACATAGGTGTCTTCTAATTGTAACAGTCCTCACAGGGAACGTCACACCTTCTTTCATCTTCCTGGAGCTGATTGTTGGCTGAGTCCGCGCCATTTTGGCTATTCTCCTATCCATTTGAATGGTAGTTTTTCGCTTTCTTCCACGTCTTTCAGGTTTTGGTTGCCATTTTAAAGCATTTGCGATCATTTTAGCTGAGCAGCCTATCATTTTCTGCACTTCTTTATATGTTTTCCCCTCTCCAATCAACTTTTTAATCAAGGTACGCTGTTCTTCTGAACAATGTCTGGAATGCCCCATTTTCCTCAGAATTTCAGAGAGAAATGCACTGTAACCAGCATGTACAACATTTGCTGCCTTCCTTCCTTAAATAAGGGCAATAATTGCCACCTGTTTTTCAAAGAATGAATGACCTCACTAATAGAACTCCACACTGCTATTATTTTGAACATGCCCCTTTCAATGAGTGATTCAATGACACAGAATCAGCAGCATGCATGTCATGACTGTTGGGTCTGTTGGATTTCTATTACTCTACTACACCTGCTAGTAAATTATTTGCCATGTAGAAATATCATTTCTACCAAAAACAGTGATTGATCCGGTTAGTGATGTCTGACGGCTATTATTTTGAACACAACTGTATATATACACACACATGCACACACACACTCTTTTTCAGATCTCCTAAACTCACAGTCCACTTTTCAGACAATTCTTCTTGTTATCACTCATGGTATAACATGGAGCATAGTTGCATACATCATCCCCCACACCCAAACCACCCCTCTCCTCCCATAGCTGAACTGCAGGGTGCTTTATAATGCAGCATTTTGTGATTAAATGGAATTGGCCCCGTCATCCAGGCCTGGGATCACGCACAGTGACAGGGACAGAGGGACTCTGCACAGCACCATGGAGATCCCTCCTCCTTCTTCAGCATGTCACACTGTTCTGTAGTCCATCCATATTTTCTTCAGCCACATAACAGGAGGTTTGCATCTCCATATAGATCTGCAGCTGGGAGAAAACTTTGAAAGAGCCTGCAAGTTGCACCCCCATGACACACACATAGCAGGTGCAATGCTCTGCAGCTCCATTGTAAAAAGTCAGTAAATGCACATTGAATGAATGTTGCTGCACTTTTTTTTCAAAAGGTGGACTAAGCTTTTAATACCGTTTTATCAGAGTTTCCCTCTATTTAGAGAGTCTGGAAATATTTTCTGTATAATATATTGATTTGTGTTGCAAAAAAAGGGATTCAAGTTTTGATATCTTTAACCTCCCTAGCGGTCTGATTATGTCCATATTTCTGTGCTCAAAGCGGTACTTTTTTTGCATGGAAATATGTATTTTTTTTTATTGCAGGCCTGTAATTTTTAGGAATAACTCACTGAAATCTGTCCGAACAAGAGTCCAGTAAACATCCCAGGGATGATAAAATTTGAAACACGAAATCATAAATTATAATTTAATAAATAATCATAAAAAATAATAATAAATTTAATTCAATAATATAATCAAACCAAAAACACTGAAAATTGAAATAGAGCGCCAAGTTCGCACATCACAGAGCTCAGTCGCAGAATCGTTTTCAGTGTCTGATGATGAATTTCCCCCACGAATCATTATCACTCAATTCTGCAAGTGATTCTAATTTACTATCGCTGTTCTCTAGCCGGTCTAAAACCAATTTTGACCTAAAGGGACGCTTTTTGGACGCCATGGACGTTTCTCAGTTTCCAGGCAGAAAGAACAGTAAAAATGCAGGCAGGGCGCCGGACAAAGCACTCGGGACTAATGTATGTGAAATGGTTTGATACAGGAATGTTTTACTATGTGATTTTAGTGAATGTCACTTTTTGTCATTTTCAAATTTCCCGCCAGTTCCGTCCCCCGTACGTCCCGACGTCGCAGGGAACGGAACCCAGAAGACAGATGCCGGCATCCACCAGATTACATTTCCGGGGACACTGCAGGAGGGACATCGCGGGAGCGAAGGACAAGGTAAGAGAAGAGATCCCGGAGCAGCACCGCATGGTATTCCCGAGTGTAGCTCAGGGTTACCGCTTGTGGTACTGAAACTTTACCCCGAGCTACACTCAGGAATACCGCCAGGGAGGTTAAGGGATATCTAAACCCAAAAACAAACATGTAACCTATTGAAGATTACCAGTCCTGAGATGTGCTGGCTGCATTCATTTTCCTTTTTCCCCCATTTATTTTCAACTAATGATCTACCAGTAACACACTTCCTGTCCTAGGATGGCAACACCCAATACTATATCTATGGAGGAGCAGCTTTGTCACTCTAGGACAGGACTACAGAGCAACTCCCCTGCTCCTATTTTTCATAACATGGGGAAGGTGTTATGTAGTCCCCAAAGCTGGCTGGGTATTTATTTATTTCAGGTGCTTATACAGCCCCATCAATTTACGCAGCGCATCACATATATATATTGTACATTCACATCAATCCCTAACCCTCAAGGGGTGTACAATCTAAGGTCCCTATCTCACATTCATACATACACATACTAGGGACAATTTAGACAGGAGCCAGTTAACCTACCAGCATGTCTTTGGAGTGTGGGAGGAAACCGAGGGGCGGAGGTGCCATGGCTGGGATTAGAACCAACGACCCTAGTACTGCCATTTAGCCACTGCGCTGCCCGGGGTACAATAATAACTAATAAAAGTCAGCAAAAGGCAAAGAATAGAGAAATGTATCACCTTACTGAATTTCTGGCAGGATCAACAAGTATTTTTTTTTCACTGATCAGACAGATATAAAGAGGTCTGGCATGAATCTACCAGTAACTGTTAATAGTAGAAAATTTTCCACTTTAAACCAAATCATTCAGCAGAGAAGAAGGATAATTCCATCCTCCTGAGGACACTAAGCGAAGCTGGACATGTGTGAGGTGGGAGTGGTTATAGCCTCAAAGGGGCTGGCCTTCAGTTTTCTATTGGCCAGCCACCCATTACTCCTGTAGGTGGCAGTATAACCCTAGGTGTCTTACTATCATGCTGTGTCCCCCAATGGACAATAAAGATAACGCTTTTAATGGAATATTTAATAGGCTATAAAAAGGTTGCAAAAATCTCCCTCCACGTATGTATGACTTTAGATAGTAATGGGGTCCATACGCAGATTTTATTTTATTGGACCTGTGGTTGTGTTTTATGTGGCTGGTTGAGATCAGGGGCGGACTGACAACTCATGGGGCCCCCGGGCAATAGGGGATCATGGGGCCCCTGTTTCCTTGCCCAAACTCAAAAAAGCCTATGAAAAAGGTACCAGGGACATCTCATGAGGCCCCCTACTGACACCGGGCCCTTGAGCAGTGCCCGAATTTCCAAATGGCCAGTCCGCCCCTGGCTGAGATGCAATGTTGCTTAGCAGATGCATTTGGAGCAGTAAATAACAAGTGCAGTAAGTGGCCCTCACCTGGTCTCCCTCATTGGGGAAGGTGATCCGGGTTCCAGGCTTCCAGCCAGACTGGACATCAATGGAGAGAATTTTGTCCCGTATGCTGGATGTGTGACCATCTTCATTCATGACCTGCGGAGGACAGGAAGGAGTCATGTGATCTCAAACAGACAGCAAATGAGTAAAACAGCAAATGTCAGTCTGCACATATACAGTCATGGCCAAAAATATTGGCACCCCTGCATTTCTGTCACATAATGCACCAGTTCGCCTATAAAATGTTTGAAGTTACAAATGTTTCGGCATTCTCATGTTAATTTCTTTTGTTTGTATCAGTATTACACAAAAAAGTGGAGAAACAAAAATCCAAATCTGACACATTCCACGCAAAACCCCAAAAATGGACTGGACAAAATTATTGGCACCCTCAATGTAATATTTGGTAGCACACACCTTGGAAAAAAATAGCAAGTCTATCACTTCCTGTAACCATCTTTCTTACACCTCTCTATTGGAATTTTGAACCACATGATTGGAAGGGTTCCTCTTCCCAGTTGCTGTTTTTAGATCTCTCCACAGGAGCTCTATGGGATTGAGATCTGGACTTATTGCTGGCCAGTTCAGGACTCTCCAGCACTTTGTCTGAAACCATTTCTGGGTGCTTTTTGGCGTGTGCTTTGGGTCATTGTCTTGCTCCAAAAGGATTTTGGCTTCCTCAGGTAAGTTTTGGCAAACTCCAATCTGGCTTTTTTATGTTTCTGTGTCAGCAGTGGGGTCCTCCTGGGTCTCCTACCATAGTGTCCCTTTTCATTCAGATGGTGACGTATAGTGCGAGCCAACACAGTTGTACCCTGTGCCTGGAGGTCAGCTTGAATTTGTCTGGAAGTTGACTGAGGTTATTTATCCACCATTCCAGCAATCCTTCATTTCAATCTTTGATCAATTTTTCTCTTTTCTCTCTTTTTCCAGAGAGATTAGATACAGTGCCATGGGCTGTAAACTTCTTGACAATGTTGAGCACAGTGGACACAGGAACATTAAGATCTCTGGAGATGGACTTGTAATCTTGAGATTGTCCATGGTTTTCCACAATTTTTGTTCTCAAATCCTCAGACAATTCTTTGCTGCTCTTTATCTTCTCTATGCTCCATGTGGCACACAGAGACAGAAAGGATGAGTCAATTTTTACCATTTTAATGGTTGTCGGTGTGATTTCTATATTGTCAGCACCTGTTAAGTGATACAGGTGAGTGTAATTAAAAATGACAGGAGCATCACAAACTTGGAATGCAATTATTTCTTACAATTCCGAGAAGGTGCCAATAATTTTGTCCAGTCCATTTTTGAAGTTTTGGGTGGAATGTGTCAGATTTGGCTTTTTGTTTCTCCACTTTTTTGTGTCATAATAATACAAACAAAAGAAATAAACATGAGAATGCCAAAATATTTGTAATTGCAAGTACTCTCCAGTGCCTCAGGATATGCACAGCCAAAAGGGAAGCCAAGGGTACCAGGACAGCGACAACCAAAGGAAATGTTCCAGGGGTGCAGCCCTCCTCAGACGGGGGAAATCAGCCACTGGATTTTCTCTCTATTTGTAATTGCAACAATGTTCTGGGCAAAGTGGTGCACTATCTGAAATGCAGGGATGTCATTGGCCATATCTGCAGATACATACAGGCTGATCTTAGAGTTTCAGCCTACCTTTAAATGGATTCCTAGTTATAGGTGGAGTAGCTGAGTTAGCCCCTGGCTTCTATATAGCTAAGGTTCTCCACAATGTTATAATTAGCAGCTCTGCTCCTGTCCACCTGGGAGATTTGAGCGTTCCCAGCCACCTTTGTCTGTTCCAGCTCCTCCTGTTAATTATTTGTAATATGCAGTGGGAAAAATAATGATTTGATCCCCTGAAGATTTTGTAAGTTTGCCGTCTTACAAAGAAATGAAGGGTCTATGATTTTTGTCATAGGTGTATTTTAAATGATGGAGACAGAATATCAACGAAAAATACAGAAAAAATCCATGATACAAATACTATAAATGGAGTTGCAGTTTAGTGAGAAAAATAAGTATTTGATCCCCTACCAACCAACAATGATTCTGGCTCCCACAGGCTGGCTATGTGCTCATGTGGTACACAGGTTAGTCCTGTCAGTTTAAGAAGGCTCTGCTAACGACAACTCATTATGTGTATAAAAGACACCTGTCCACAGAATCTCTTTCTTGGGCACCACCATGGGCAAGACCAAAGATCTGTCAGAGGACGTCAGGGACAAGATTGTAGACCTGCACAAGGCTGGAATGGGCTACAAGACCATCAGCAAGAAGCTTGGTGAGAAGGAGACAATTGTTGGAGCAATTATTCACAAATAAAAGAAATACAAAATAACCAATCGCCCTCGGTCTGGAGCTCCATGCAAGATTTCACCTCATTGGGTAAGGATAATCATGAAAAATGGGAGGAGCTTGTGAATGATCTCAAGGCAGTTGGGAACAAAGTCACCAAACAAACCATTGGTAACACACTACGCCGCCATGGATTGAAATCCTGCAGTGCCCGCAAGGTCCCCCTTCTCAAGAAGGCACATGTAGAGGCCCATCTGAAGTTTGCCAATGAACATCTAACGATTAAGAGAAGGATTGGGAGAAAGTGTTGTGGAAAGATGAGACCACAATTGAACTCATTGGCATTAACTTGACTCGTTGTGTTTGAAGGAAGGAAAATGCTGACTATGACCCTAAGAACACATCCCTACAGTCAAGCATGAAGGTGGAAACATGTTCTGGGGCCGTTTCTCTGCTAAAGGTACAGGCTGACTTTGCTGCATTGAGGGGCCAATGGACGGGGCCATGTATTGTAAAATCTTGGATGAGAACCTTCTTCCCTGAAGATGGGTTGTGGATGGGTCTTCCAGCATGACAATGACCCAAAACATACCACCAAGGCAACAAAGGAGTGGCTCAAGAAGAAACACGCTAAGGTCATGGAGTGGTCCAGCCAGTCTCCAGACCTGAATCTTATAGAAAATTTATGGAGGGAGCTGAAACTTCGAGTTGTCAAGAGACAGCCAAGAAACCTTAAGGATTTAGAGAAGATCTGTAAAGAAGAGTGGACCAAAATCCCTCCTGAGATGTGTGCAAACCTGGGAACCAACTACAAGAAACGTCTTACCTCTGTGCTTGCCAACAAGGGTTTCTCCACTAAGTACTAAATCATGTTTTGCTTGGGGATCAAATACTTATTTTACTCACTGAACTGCAACTCAATTTATAACATTTGTATCATGGGGTTTTTCCTGGACTTTTGGTGGACATTGTCTCTATCATTTAAAATACACCTATGATAAAAATTATAGACCCTTCATTTTCTTTGTAAGTGGGCAAACACAAAATCTGCAGGGGATCAAATAATTATTTTCCCCACTGTACATATGCTCTCATAATGGGGACAGCGGGTGTACAGACCTGGGAACCCAGCACAGGGATGGTGGGAATCCCTCAATAGGCACAGCAGAAGTACAGACCTGGGATCACTCAGCATAGGGATGGTGGGAACCCTTCATAATGGGCACAGCAGGTGTACAGACCAGGAACTCAGCGCAGGGATGATGGAAACCCTTCATAATAGGCACAGCAGGTGTACAGACCCAGGAACTCAGTGCAGGGATAGTGGGAACCTTTCATAATGGGCACAGTAGGTGTACAGACCTGGAAACTTGGCACAGGAATCTCACTAATAGAGAGTTTTAGAGAGTTGAAAGTGGCTACTGGGGGAAAAAGGGGTTAAGTCTCCAGCATCATCAAAGGGTGAATTATCTGTTTTATCAAATGATTGGTCTCCCTGTCTAAGGTGCCCTATCTGCAAGGGAGTCTCACTCCTGCATTCTCCTTAACCTCTGCTGGGTTGTCATCTTAGTCTGCACTCTGGATAGGAAGATTCCCCATGAAAGAGAAAGTGATGGGGTGGAAATTAACCCTGTGTGAGCCCAAACACCCCCGAATCCCTTTGTAGACCTCCTCCCTTACCCTGCGTGAAATTTTCATTTTCTTTGTGCAGCCGAAATACAAGTCCTCCAATGAAAGGTAGAGGTCTCCCTCGATGGGTGGGCCTTGTTTCTTCACCCCTCTTCCTCGTAGCCCTCCGAACCCTGTGTTCACCTCCGAGCCATCCAGCGTGAAAAAGTCTTAGAGGAGGATAAAAGGACAAGAAAATGATTGGACACCAGTGTGTGGACTGTCTGTGATACCACAACTAAGGAAGCCATTGGGCCCAATCTACTAAGGATTGTTATAAAGATACTTCACCACTCATGTTACATCTGACCTCCAGCCTTCCCCTTCAGTCTCGCTTACTCTGATTTCACTGCACACTGTGAGCATCTCACAATGTACAGTTGTGTTAAAAATAATAGCAGTCAGACATCACTAACCGGATCAATCACTGTTTTTGGTAGAAATTATATTTCTACATGGCAAATAATTTACTAGCAGGTGTAGTAGAGTAATAGAAATCCAACAGACCCAACAGTCATGACATGCATGCTGCTGATTCTGTGTCATTGAATCACTCATTGAAAGGGGCATGTTCAAAATAATAGCAGTGTGGAGTTCTATTAGTGAGGTCATTCATTCTTTGAAAAACAGGTGCCAATTATTGCCCTTATTTAAGGAAGGAAGGCAGCAAATGTTGTACATGCTGGTTACAGTGCATTTCTCTCTGAAATTCTGAGGAAAATGGGTCATTCCAGACATTGTTCAGAAGAACAGCGTACCTTAATTAAAAAGTTGATTGGAGAGGGGAAAACATATAAAGAAGTGTAGAAAATGATCGGCTGCTCAGCTAAAATGATCGCAAATGCTTTAAAATGGCAACCAAAACCTGAAAGACGTGGAAGAAAGCGAAAAACTACCATTGGAATGGATAGAAGAATAGCCAAAATGGCGCGGACTCAGCCAACAATCAGCTCCAGGAAGATGAAAGAAGGTGTAAAGTTCCCTGTGAGGACTGTTACAATTAGAAGACGCCTATGTGAAGCCAAGCTATCTGCAAGAAGCCCCCGCAAAGTCCCACTGTTGGAAAAAGACGTGCTGAAGAGGTTACAATTTGCCAAAGAGCACATTGACTGGCCTAAAGAGAAATGGTGCAACATTTTGTGGACTGATGAAAGTAAGATTGTTCTTTTTGGGTCTAGTGGCCGGAGACAGTTTGTCAGACGACCCCCAAACACTGAATTCAGGCCACAATACACTGTGAAGACAGTGAAGCATGGTGGTGCAAGCATCATGATATGGGGATATTTCTCATACTACGGTGTTGGGCCTATTTATCACATACCAGGGATCATGGATCAGTTTGAATACATCAGAATACTTGAAGAGGTCATGCTGCCTTATGCTGAAGAGGAAATGCCCTTGAAATGGGTGTTCCAACAAGACAACGACCCCAAACACACCAGTAAACGTGCAACATCTTGGTTCCAGACCAACAAGATTGGCGTTATGGAGTGGCCAGCCCAATCCCCGGATCTTAATCCAATAGAAAACTTGTGGGGTGACATCAAAAATGCCGTTTCTGAGGCAAAACCAAGAAATAGAGAAGAACTGTGGAATGTCGTCCAATCATCCTGGGCTGGAATACCTGATCACAGGGGCCAGAAATTGGGTGACTCCATGCAACACAGATGTACAGCAGTTCTCAGAAACAATGCGACTACAACCAAATATTCATGAAGTCATTCAAAGGAAAGCAAAATCTTCAAACATTTTTCAGTTTATATAGTGAATGTTTGAGTTTGTAAAGAAGAATACAAACACTGCGATTTTTTTGTACCGTCTAATATTCACTTTTCTTCAATTTTTTTAGAGGAACAACACAAATTTGATGTATTTTTCTTCATGTTTTGATTTGGAATAGAATGTGTCGTGTTCCCAATGCATTTGTGTGGATGGAAATAAAAGCTATTAGAAGGATTTTCAGCTTTATTCACTTTTTTCAACATACTGCTATTATTTTGAACACAACTGTACATAAGAAGCAGAGACAAGTCAGAAGAAGCCTGTCTTAAAGTGGAGTTTCACTCGACTTATCAAAAAATAAAAGTCAGCAGCTACAAAAACTGTAGCTGCTGACTTTTAGAAAACAGCCACTTACCTGTCCCTCGGTTCCATGGTGTGTCCCCCGCAGCCCCTTTCCCCGGCCGTCCTGTATCCCAGAAGGCCGGCATCTTCAGTTTGGGCACACGGCTGTGAGTAGTGCTGCACTTCATGAATGGTCCTGTAGACTTCTGGGACATGTCACGTGTTCCAAAAGACTACAGGGAGGGAGGAATGGAGGACACCTTCCGCTTCAGATCGCCTAGGCCAGGGGTAGGCAACCTGAGAACCGCAGGACTACAAGTTCCATCATGCCTCTGCATGTCATAGCTGTAACTGTCAGTTTTGTAATCTTTGCAATGCCACATGGGAAATGTAGTTCCACAACAGCTAGAGAGCCACAGGTTACCTACCCCTGGCATAGGTGATCGGACCGGAAGTGGGAGAGGGTACCTGCCAAATTCGGGTACCCGCTCCCCCGCCCCCAAAGGTGCCAATCCTTAATGGGGAGCAGTACTTAAAGTGGAACTTCCCCTTTTGGGTGGAGCTCCGCTTTAAGCCTCATTTCTCGGCTGTGGGACGTCCAGCATCATCTAGCCACCCCAGCCTGACTGTCCATGTCCTGCCTCTTTCATTTATTGGATTTCAGTTCTGTCAATCACGGAGGATCGTCTTCATTCAAATGCAGCATTCCTAAGAACAGTCACTCTTCCAGACTGATACCCACCCTTCAAGGTGTGGCAATTGTTGTAGAAATCTTCTCAAGAGCCAGCCTACTGCTTGCCTCAGGACTGAGGGCTCTTGAGAGGAGTCCTGAGACAGGGGGCTGTCATGTTTTACAAAATGCTATGTACAGCACCCTGATGGCCCCTCCCACCAGCCACGATCTGCCTGCATTGTACAGAGTAGCACAGAGCCCCAGTGATGACATCAGTAAGTCCAAAATAAGGTATGTCATGGAAATGGAAAGATTTATCCTCTTCATGCCGGCCGAACGCAAATGTGTGGCCTCCCGACGTCTGGGCCTAGAACGGCCGCACATTAGCGTTCTATTAAAAAAGGACATATGTGCCGAGAGCACGCGCCCTGCGCACTCCCAGCCAGGGGGGGACTGACAACTCATGGGGCCCCCGGGAATTAGGGGATCATGGGGCCCCTGTGTCCTTGCCCAAACTCAAAAAAGCCTATGAAAAAAAAAGGTACAAGGGGCATCTCATGGGGCCCCCTACTGACCCCGGGCCCTCGGGCAGCGCCCGAGTTTCCAAATGGTCAGTCTGCCCCTGGTCCCAGCACACATGTCCGGTACTCACAGAAAGGTCCCGATCTCCTCTTTCGATCGGGACCTTTCCTGATCGTGTGACCGCCGTGACGCGTCGTCACGGCGGTCACATGACCCTAAACCCCGCCCCTCCTCCCGACTTCTGAAACTCTTAAAGGGCCGGGAGGCGCCAGCGTGAAGGGGTTAATTTAACACATTTCTGTTCTTACCTTCAAACGGATTATCTCCTCCGAAAAATTCTTTGAAGGTCTTCTCCGGATTCCCATGATAACTGTAACTCAAGGTCCAGGCCTCTTCACCTCCAAATTCGGCTGGGATTCCGCCCTTCAGACCCTCCTCTCCAAATTTGTCATAGGTGGCCTTCTTCCTCACTGCAGGGAATAGATTAAAATGGTTATAGGATGGCCAACTTCCCGGCTCTGCTCCTGTCCACTTGTGGGAGCTCCATCTGTTGTATTCTCCACAATATAAACCAGGTATAACATCCAGAAGGGATGGTGGGAACCCCTCATAATGATCACAGCAGGTGTACAGACCTGGGAACTCAGCACAGGGATGGTGGGAACCCCTCATAATGGGCAGAGCAGATGTACAGACCCGGGAACTCAGCACAGTGATGGTGGACACCCCTCATAATGGGCGCAGCAGGTGTGCAGACCTGGTATTTTAGCACAGGGATGGTGGGAACCCCTTATAATGGGCCCAGCAGGTGTACAGACCCGGGACCTCAGCACAGGGATGGTAGGAACCCCTCATAACAGGTACAACGGGTGTACAGACCCAGGAACTCAGCACAGGGATGGTAGGATCCCCTCATAGCAGGTACAGTAGATGTACAGACATGGGATCTTAGCACATGAATGGTGGGAACCCCTCATAATGGGCACAGAAGATGTACAGACCCGGGAACTCAGCACAGGGATGGTGGGAACCCTTCAAAATGGGCACAGCAGGTGTACAGAACCAGGAACTCAGCACAGAGATGGTGGGAACCCCTCATAATGAGCACAGCAGGTATACAGACCTGGGATCCTAGTACAGGGATGGTGGGAACCCCTCATGATGGGCACAGCAGGTATACAGACCTGGGATCTTAGTACAGGGATGATGGGAACCCCTCATGATGAGCACAGCAGGTATACAGACCTGGGATCTTAGTACAGGGATGGTGGGAACCCCTCATGGTGGGCACATCAGGTGTGAAGTCCCAGGAACTCAGCACAGGGATAATGGGAACCACTCAGGATGAGCACAGCAGGTATACAGACCTGGGATCTTAGTACAGGGATGATGGGAACCCCTCATGATGAGCACAGCAGGTATACAGACCTGGGATCTTAGTACAGGGATGGTGGGAACCCCTCATGGTGGGCACATCAGGTGTGAAGTCCCAGGAACTCAGCACAGGGATAATGGGAACCACTCAGGATGAGCACAGCAGGTATACAGACCTGGGATCTTAGCACAGGGATGGTGGGAGCCCTTCATAATGAGCACAGCAGGTGTTTGGGGTTCAGACCCAGGAACTTAGCCCAGGGATGGTGGAAATCCCTCATGAAGAGGACAACAGGTGTGTGGACTCAGGGGCTCAGCACAGGGATGGCATGCTGCAATGCACGTCTGTTGATGGTGCATTGGGGCACCAAAACAGATAAGGTGCATTGCTGTGCATTACCACAATGTAATAGCCTAAATAGGCCATATGTGTATTGCTTTAAATGTAAACAGTGTAACTCCCTGGATTTGACTTTTGTCCCTGTACAGCAGAGCTCAGACTGAGACAGGTAGAAGTTGCATGAGGAACCAAGCAGTTGTGCTGCAGTGTACGGAGCATGATGATAGAAGGAGGGAGCAAAATCACAGAGAGCTAAGCACGTCAGTCTGCTTCTTCTCCTTTCACTATGCAGTCACAAGGTGGGAGTGGGGAGGGGACCTGTGAGTGAAAGTGAAACTGCAGCAGAGAAAAGGTCAGGTATCCTGCTCTGCCAGACAGGGCTGTGCTGTGTACATTTCAAGACTGGATTGATAGACATACCCTGTGCAGGTAAAACCTCTTTAATATACGTATGTCACCTGTGTGCCTGAAGTTCAGCTTTAGGCCCCATGTACACGGGACACTTCTGAACGATGGAAACTGACTGCTGGAAAACATAGGTTAAAAAGACGTCTGTTTAGCCGCGTTTGCATACCACGTTTATGTGCGTTTGCGTTTAGAAGCGTTTTTTAAAGATAAGCACAGGAGAACCTCCCAAATGCCCAGAATGCACTGAAAAGTGGTAAATTATGAACTATTTCAGACTGTTTCAGAGACATACAGAGAGTAGAAGCAGAGACAGCAGTATGTGTTGAGATTAGCTTAGGTGTGAGTTGCTCATTAACATTTCTTCTGTTTCCAAGGGTGGGAAAGGTGTCTGGTGGAGGGAGTCATTAAGGTCACCAGGCAGGGGGGTCTTCATGAGGAATTTGAGGTGTGAATGGTCATTAACATATCTTTTGTTTCCAAGGGTGGGAGAGGTCTGAGGTGTGAATGGTCATTAACATATCTTTTGTTTCCAAGGGTGGGAGAGGTCTGAGGTGTGAATTGGTCATTACAATGTGTGACAAGCTTGGTAGGAACATCCTGTGTTCAGTGTTTTGTCCATCTGAGTACCTTGAAAATGCTTTGCATGCATTTTTCATGATGAAAAAAGGCTCTGGACAGCATCGGGAACTGGAAGAGCTAAAAAAAAATTTCAGATGCAAACGCTTATAAACACGATTTGACGCGTATAGACGCATTTAGATACGTTTACAAGCGTTTGAAACGTTGATAATGTCTACTCCTCAACGCAAGTTTTCTACGCTCAAAAAAACGACTGTAAACTCAACTGCCTGTAAATGACTGTAAACGACGATGTGTACACAGACACATAGGAAACCATTAGGGAGAGTTCAGGGGCTGCTGGGAAAAAAAACGCAGAAGAGCTCCTAAACGTGAGTTTATCAGCTGCAGTGTACATGGAGCCTTCTAGTGCTGAGAGATCATCCTCTGAAGTGTGCTGGGGGTATCTGCCTCCTGTGTCCGCTCAGTCCTCCCACTGACCTCCACAGAAAGCTGTGCTCTCTTGCAGGGTATGAGATTTGGTTGTTTCTACAGTCATGACAGGGTCACTTTAATGACATAGAAAGCTACTAGCATGACGGAGCTATGAGAATCGCCTGCACGTCGCACGCCAATACACCTACTGACTGTGGCAACTTACAGTCACTCAGAACGTCGTACGCCTCAGCAATCTGCTTGAACCGATGCGGGGCCGACGGCTCCTTGTTTTTTAGTGGGTGGTATTTCAGTGCCAACTTCCTGTACCTGGAAGACAATGGATACACATACAATGGAGTCACCGACTAATGCAGGCCATAGACGGGTCGTTTATAGGCTGAATTTTCGTCCACACGAAAAATCGGCCGATATTCACGCAGTTAATGATGCCAGCCCGTTGGCTGTTTTTCACGGATCTTCTCGTTTATTTTTATCGGTCATGCTGGAAAATCCACGAAAAACGGCCGTTTTTCGTGGACAATGGTGGCAGCATCAGCAACAGCACCGACCGATTTTTCGTTTATCGGTCGACAATTCAGCCGATAAACGTCCCGTCTATGGCCTGCCATAATTCAGAGCACTGTACACTGCACCAAAGAAGCTTACACTCTAATGCCCCCCCACCCCCTCAGTCACACATTATTATACATCGATATAGCTCTGATTTACACTCACCGGAAACTTTATTAAGTCCACCTGTCCAATTGCATGGCAACACAAATAGTGAATACAGGGTCTGGGGAGACCAGATATAGTGAATGCGGGGTCCTGGGAGATCAGATATAGTGAATGCGGGGTCCAGGGAGATCAGATATAGTGAATGCGGGGTCCTGGGAGACCAGATATAGTGAATGCGGGGTCCTGGGAGACCAGATATAGTGAATGCGGGGTCCTGGGAGATCAGATATAGTGAATGCGGGGTCCTGGGAGACCAGATATAGTGAATGCGGGGTCCTGGGAGACCAGATATAGTGAATGCGGGGTCCTGGGAGACCAGATATAGTGAATGCGGGGTCCTGGGAGATCAGATATAGTGAATGCGGGGTCCTGGGAGACCAGATATAGTGAATGCGGGGTCCTGGGAGACCAGATATAGTGAATGCGGGGTCCTGGGAGAGCAGATATAGTGAATGCGGGGTCCTGGGAGAGCAGATATAGTGAATGCGGGGTCCTGGGAGACCAGATATAGTGAATGCGGGGTCCTGGGAGACCAGATATAGTGAATGCGGGGTCCTGGGAGACCAGATATAGTGAATGCGGGGTCCTGGGAGACCAGATATAGTGAATGCGGGGTCCTGGGAGACCAGATATAGTAAATGCGGGGTCCTGGGAGACCAGATATAGTGAATGCGGGGTCCTGGGAGACCAGATATAGTGAATGCGGGGTCCTGGGAGACCAGATATAGTGAATGCGGGGTCCTGGGAGACCAGATATAGTGAATGCGGGGTCCTGGGAGACCAGATATAGTGAATGCGGGGTCCTGGGAGATCAGATATAGTGAATGCGGGGTCCGGGGAGACCAGATATAGTGAATGCGGGGTCCTGGGAGATCAGATATAGTGAATGCAGGGTCCTGGGAGACCAGATATAGTGAATGCAGGGTCCGGGGAGATCAGATATAGTGAATGCGGGGTCCGAGGAGACCGGATATAGTGAATGCGGGGTCCTAGGAGACCAGATATAGTGAATGCAGGGTCCTGGGAGACCAGATATAGTGAATACAGGGTCCGGGGAGATCAGATATAGTGAATGCGGGGTCCTGGGAGACCAGATATAGTAAATGCAGGGTCCTGGGAGACCAGATATAGTGAATGCAGGGTCCTGGGAGACCAGATATAGTGAATGCGGGGTCCTGGGAGACCAGATATAGTGAATGCAGGGTCCTGGGAGATCAGATATAGTGAATGCGGGGTCCTGGAAGACCAGATATAGTGAATGCAGGGTCCTGGAAGACCAGATATAGTGAATGCGGGGTCCTGGGAGACCAGATATAGTGAATGCAGGGTCCTGGGAGATCAGATATAGTGAATGCAGGGTCCGGGGAGATCAGATATAGTGAATGCGGGGTCCTGGGATACCAGATATATTGAATGCGGGGTCCTGGGAGACCAGATATAGTGAATGCAGGGTCCTAGGAGATCAGATATACTGAATGCAGGGTCCTGGAAAACCAGATAAAGTGAATGCAGGGTCCTGGAAGACCAGATATAGTGAATGCGGGGTCCGGGGAGACCAGATATAGTGAATGCAGGGTCCGGGGAGACCAGATATAGTGAATGCAGGGTCCTGGGAGAAACACCCCCTCCCTAAAACAAACAAAGACAAAAAAAAAGCGGGCAGACTCGGTGGACCACTCTGTTTTTTTACAGTCACTTTTCTGTTTCTATGTGTACCTAATAAAGTGGCTGATCAGTGTGTACCGCAGCACTGTACAGAGAACACAGAGTCATTCAGAACACCAGAGGAGCTTGCACTCTAATTTCATCCCACACTCCCACACTATTATTATTATTATTATTACATCGAGTTTATATAACGCGAAAGGGTTTGCTCAGCGCTGTACAATAGAGGGGGGACAATACATGAAACAGTACAGCAACTACAAACAGCACATGAGGGGTTAGCGGGCCCTACTCTTTCGAGCTTACAATCTAGGAGGGAGGGGGTAATGGTACAGTAGGAAGTGGCTGAGGGGAATGAGGGGTGGGAGGAAAGAGGAAGAATGGCCGTTAGGTGAGGGTGGGGTAGGCTTCCCTGAAGAGATGGGTTTTCAGGGAGCGCCTGACAGTGAGGAGGGAAGGCGACAGTCTGATGGATTGGGGCAGTGAGTTCCAGAGGATAGGGGAGGACCTGGAGAAGTCTTGCAGTCGTGCATGGGAGGAGGAGACCAGGGAGCAGGATAGAAGGAGGTCCTGTGAGGAGTGAACGGCTTTTCAGGTCAGAGTTAGAAGTTTAAATTTTATGCGTTGGGCAATCGGGAGCCAGTGGAGGGAGAGGCAGAGGGGTGTGGCAGAGGTGGAGCGGGTGGTGAGGTGGATGAGTCTGGCCGCTGAGTTCAGGATGGTCTGGAGCGGGGAGAGCCTGCACTGGGGTAGGCCGGTGAGAAGAGAATTACAGTAGTCAAGGCGTGAGATGATGAGGGAGTGTACTAGAAGTTTGGTGGTGTCAGGGGTGAGGAAGGAGCGTATCTTGGCAATGTTGCGGAGATGGAGCCTGCATGTGTTTGTAAGTGATTTGACATGCAGTTGGAAGGAGAGGTTCGAGTCAAGAATGACGCCAAGGACTTTGGCTTGCGGGGCGGGAATGATAGTGGAGTTGTTGGTGATGATGGATAGGATGGGGGGGTGGTGTGGGCAGGGGTTGGGGCGAGGGAAGATGTTGGAGGTTGCACCCCCTGGCTGTATTATATGTTGAGGTGAGGGAAGATATTGGAGATTGCACCCCTCTGACTGTATTATTTGTTGGGGCGTGGGAAGATGTTGGAGGTTGCACCCCCTGGCTGTATTATTTGTTGGGGTGTGGGAAGATGTTGGAGGTTGCACCCCCAGGCTGTATTATTTGTTGGGGTGAGGGAAGATGTTGGAGGTTGCACCCCCAGGCTGTATTATATGTTGAGGTGAGGGAAGATATTGGAGATTGCACCCCTCTGACTGTATTATTTGTTGGGGCGTGGGAAGATGTTGGAGGTTGCACTCCCTGGCTGTATTATTTGTTGGGGCGAGGGAAGATGTTGGAGGAGGTACCCCTGGCTGTATTATTTGTTGGGGTGAGGGAAGATGTTGGAAGTTGCACCCCCAGGCTGTATTATTTGTTGGGATGAGGGAAGATGTTGGAGGTTGCACCCCCAGGCTGTATTATATGTTGAGGTGAGGGAAGATATTGGAGATTGCACCCCTCTGGCTGTATTATTTGTTGGGGTGTGGGAAGATGTTGGAGGTTGCACCCCCAGGCTGTATTATTTGTTGGGGCGTGGGAAGATGTTGGAGGTTGCACCCCCAGGCTGTATTATTTGTTGGGGCGTGGGAAGATGTTGGAGGTTGCACCCCCAGGCTGTATTATTTGTTGGGGCGTGGGAAGATGTTGGAGGTTGCACCCCCAGGCTGTATTATATGTTGAGGTGAGGGAAGATATTGGAGATTGCACCCCTCTGGCTGTATTATTTGTTGGGGCGTGGGAAGATGTTGGAGGTTGCACCCCCAGGCTGTATTATTTGTTGGGGTGTGGGAAGATGTTGGAGGTTGCACCCCCAGGCTGTATTATTTGTTGGGGCGTGGGAAGATGTTGGAGGTTGCACCCCTCTGGCTGTATTATTTGTTGGGGCGAGGGAAGATGTTGGAGGTTGCACCCCCAGGCTGTATTATTTGTTGGGGCGAGGGAAGATGTTGGAGGTTGCACCCCTGGCTGTATTATTTGTTGGGGTGGGGGAAGATGTTGGAAGTTGCACCCCCAGGCTGTATTATTTGTTGGGGCGAGGGAAGATGTTGGAGGTTGCACCCCCAGGCTGTATAATTTGTTGGGGTGAGGGAAGATGTTGGAAGTTGCACCCCCAGGCTGTATTATTTGTTGGGGCGAGGGAAGATGTTGGAGGTGGTACCCCCTGGATGTATACGATATATCCCGAGGGAAGATGTTGGAGGGAAGATGTTGGAGGCCGTATTACTTGTTGGGGAGAGTGAAGATGTTGGAGGTTGCACCCCCTGGCCGTAATACTTGTTGGGGAGAGTGAAGATGTTGGAAGTTGCACCCCCAGGCTGTATTATTTGTTGGGGCGAGGGAAGATGTTGGAGGTGGTACCCCCTGGCTGTATTCGATATATCCCGAGGGAAGATGTTGGAGGTTGCACCCCCTGGCCGTATTACTTGTTGGGGAGAGTGAAGATGTTGGAGGTTGCACCCCCTGGCTGTATTATATGTTGGGGTGAGGGAAGATATTGGAGGTTGCACCCCCAGGCTATATTATATGTTGGGGTGAAGGAAGATATTGGAGGTTGCACCCCCTGGCTGTATTACATGTTGGGGGCGAGGGAAGATGTTGGAGCTGGTACCCCCTGGCTGTAATTTATATATCCCGAGGGAAGATATTAGAGGTTGCACCCACAGACAGGGTGGATGATAAGATCGGGTCACACTTACGCCCTCTTGATGTCGCTGTCGGTGGCACAGCGGGGGATCTCCAGCACCGAGTAATAATCCTGCCCCATGTCTGTCCTGGTCGGGTTGCCAGGGACGCCCGCACTGCCTGCTGGGAGGAACGCTTTGCCGTTCCTATAGCAACCCCGGCCACGGTTAAGAGGCGGACCTGTACGACGTCCACGCCCCTGGGGGGTGTACTTCCACCGTGTGTCTGAAGGCGGCAGCAAAGCACAAGGCGCCCGTCAGTGTTCGCTGTGAATAAAGTTATACAAAGTGGGCAGAGCTCACAGCTGCATGAAGTCATTTCCCATCGGCCCTTGCTCTCTAACGTGACTTCCGGGGAGCTGGACTCAGTGGGCGGTGCCGGCTGTCTCCACGGAAACCCCTCTGGCTGGCGGGCTGAGGCCTGGAGGGGCCACTGAGACTGGAGGTGAGGGGGAGCCATGGACTAAGGGCTGTATACAGGAGGAGGGCTCTATATACTGTGTGTGTATACAGGAGGAGGGCTCTATATACTGTGTGTATACAGGAGGAGGGCTCTATATACTGTGTGTGTATACAGGAGGAGGGCTCTATATACTGTGTGTGTGTATACAGGAGGAGGGCTCTATATACTGTGTGTATACAGGAGGAGGGCTCTATATACTGTGTGTGTATACAGGAGGAGGGCTCTATATACTGTGTGTATACAGGAGGAGGGCTCTATATACTGTGTGTGTATACAGGAGGAGGGCTCTATATACTGTGTGTGTATACAGGAGGAGGGCTCTATATACTGTGTGTGTATACACAGGAGGAGGGCTCTATATACTGTGTGTATACACAGGAGGAGGGCTCTATATACTGTGTGTATACACAGGAGGAGGGCTCTATATACTGTGTGTATACACAGGAGGAGGGCTCTATATACTGTGTGTATACACAGGAGGAGGGCTCTATATACTGTGTGTATACACAGGAGGAGGGCTCTATATACTGTGTGTATACACAGGAGGAGGGCTCTATATACTGTGTGTATACAGGAGGAGGGCTCTATATACTGTGTATACACAGGAGGAGGGCTCTATATACTGTGTGTGTGTATACAGGAGGAGGGCTCTATATACTGTGTGTGTATACAGGAGGAGGGCTCTATATACTGTGCGTGTGTATACAGGAGGAGGGCTCTATATACTGTGTGTACAGGAGGAGGGCTCTATATACTGTGTGTGTATATACAGGAGGAGGGCTCTATATACTGTGTATACACAGGAGGAGGGCTCTATATACTGTGCGTGTGTATACAGGAGGAGGGCTCTATATACTGTGCGTGTGTATACAGGAGGAGGGCTCTATATACTGTGCGTGTGTATACAGGAGGAGGGCTCTATATACTGTGTGTGTGTATACAGGAGGAGGGCTCTATATACTGTGTGTGTGTATACAGGAGGAGGGCTCTATATACTGTGTGTGTGTATACAGGAGGAGGGCTCTATATACTGTGTGTGTATACAGGAGGAGGGCTCTATATACTGTGCGTGTGTATACAGGAGGAGGGCTCTATATACTGTGTGTACAGGAGGAGGGCTCTATATACTGTGTGTGTATATACAGGAGGAGGGCTCTATATACTGTGTATACACAGGAGGAGGGCTCTATATACTGTGCGTGTGTATACAGGAGGAGGGCTCTATATACTGTGCGTGTGTATACAGGAGGAGGGCTCTATATACTGTGCGTGTGTATACAGGAGGAGGGCTCTATATACTGTGTGTGTGTGTGTATACAGGAGGAGGGCTCTATATACTGTGTGTACAGGAGGAGGGCTCTATATACTGTGTGTGTATATACAGGAGGAGGGCTCTATATACTGTGTGTACAGGAGGAGGGCTCTATATACTGTTGGTACAGGAGGAGGGCTCTATATACTGTGTGTATACAGGAGGAGGGCTCTATATACTGTGTGTGTGTGTGTGTGTGTGTATACAGGAGGAGGGCTCTATATACTGTGTATACAGGAGGAGGGCTCTATATACTGTGTGTACAGGAGGAGGGCTCTATATACTGTGTGTGTATATATACAGGAGGAGGGCTCTATATACTGTGTATACAGGAGGAGGGCTCTATATACTGTGTGTACAGGAGGAGGGCTCTATATACTGTGTGTGTATATATACAGGAGGAGGGCTCTATATACTGTGTGTGTGTATATACAGGAGGAGGGCTCTATATACTGTGTGTGTATATACAGGAGGAGGGCTCTATATACTGTGTGTGTACAGGAGGAGGGCTCTATATACTGTGTGTGTACAGGAGGAGGGCTCTATATACTGTGTGTGTACAGGAGGAGGGCTCTATATACTGTGTGTGTATACAGGAGGAGGGCTCTATATACTGTGTGTGTGTATACAGGAGGAGGGCTCTATATACTGTGCGTATACAGGAGGAGGGCTCTATATACTGTGTGTGTATACAGGAGGAGGGCTCTATATACTGTGTGTATATACAGGAGGAGGGCTCTATATACTGTGTGTATATACAGGAGGAGGGCTCTATATACTGTGTGTGTATACAGGAGGAGGGCTCTATATACTGTGTGTGTATACAGGAGGAGGGCTCTATATACTGTGTATACAGGAGGAGGGCTCTATATACTGTGTGTGTATACAGGAGGAGGGCTCTATATACTGTGTGTGTATACAGGAGGAGGGCTCTATATACTGTGTGTGTATACAGGAGGAGGGCTCTATATACTGTGTGTGTATACAGGAGGAGGGCTCTATATACTGTGTGTGTGTATACAGGAGGAGGGCTCTATATACTGTGTGTGTATACAGGAGGAGGGCTCTATATACTGTGTGTGTGTATACAGGAGGAGGGCTCTATATACTGTGTGTGTGTATACAGGAGGAGGGCTCTATATACTGTGTGTGTGTGTATACAGGAGGAGGGCTCTATATACTGTGTGTACAGGAGGAGGGCTCTATATACTGTGTGTACAGGAGGAGGGCTCTATATACTGTGTGTACAGGAGGAGGGCTCTATATACTGTGTGTGTATATATACAGGAGGAGGGCTCTATATACTGTGTGTGTATATATACAGGAGGAGGGCTCTATATACTGTGTATACAGGAGGAGGGCTCTATATACTGTGTGTACAGGAGGAGGGCTCTATATACTGTGTGTGTGTATATACAGGAGGAGGGCTCTATATACTGTGTGTGTATATACAGGAGGAGGGCTCTATATACTGTGTGTGTGTATACAGGAGGAGGGCTCTATATACTGTGTGTGTGTATACAGGAGGAGGGCTCTATATACTGTGTGTGTGTATACAGGAGGAGGGCTCTATATACTGTGCGTATACAGGAGGAGGGCTCTATATACTGTGTGTATACAGGAGGAGGGCTCTATATACTGTGTGTATATACAGGAGGAGGGCTCTATATACTGTGTGTGTATACAGGAGGAGGGCTCTATATACTGTGTATACAGGAGGAGGGCTCTATATACTGTGTGTGTATACAGGAGGAGGGCTCTATATACTGTGTATACAGGAGGAGGGCTCTATATACTGTGTGTGTATACAGGAGGAGGGCTCTATATACTGTGTGTGTATACAGGAGGAGGGCTCTATATACTGTGTGTGTATACAGGAGGAGGGCTCTATATACTGTGTGTATACACAGGAGGAGGGCTCTATATACTGTGTGTATACACAGGAGGAGGGCTCTATATACTGTGTGTATACACAGGAGGAGGGCTCTATATACTGTGTGTATACACAGGAGGAGGGCTCTATATACTGTGTGTGTGTATACAGGAGGAGGGCTCTATATACTGTGTGTGTGTATACAGGAGGAGGGCTCTATATACTGTGTGTGTGTATACAGGAGGAGGGCTCTATATACTGTGTGTGTGTGTATACAGGAGGAGGGCTCTATATACTGTGTGTGTGTATACAGGAGGAGGGCTCTATATACTGTGTGTGTGTATACAGGAGGAGGGCTCTATATACTGTGTGTGTGTATACAGGAGGAGGGCTCTATATACTGTGTGTGTGTATACAGGAGGAGGGCTCTATATACTGTGTGTGTATACAGGAAGAGGGCTCTATATACTGTGTGTATACAGGAGGAGGGCTCTATATACTGTGTGTATACAGGAGGAGGGCTCTATATACTGTGTGTGTGTGTGTGTGTGTGTGTGTGTGTGTGTGTATACAGGAGGAGGGCTCTATATACTGTGTATACAGGAGGAGGGCTCTAAATTCTGTGTGTATATACAGGAGGAGGGCTCTATATACTGTGTGTGTGTATACAGGAGGAGGGCTCTATATACTGTGTGTATACAGGAGGAGGGCTCTATATACTGTGTGTATACAGGAGGAGGGCTCTATATACTGTGTGTATACAGGAGGAGGGCTCTATATACTGTGTGTATACAGGAGGAGGGCTCTATATACTGTGTGTATACAGGAGGAGGGCTCTATATACTGTGTGTATACAGGAGGAGGGCTCTATATACTGTGTGTATACAGGAGGAGGGCTCTATATACTGTGTGTATACAGGAGGAGGGCTCTATATACTGTGTGTATATACAGGAGGAGGGCTCTATATACTGTGTGTATACACAGGAGGAGGGCTCTATATACTGTGTGTATACACAGGAGGAGGGCTCTATATACTGTGTGTATACACAGGAGGAGGGCTCTATATACTGTGTGTATACACAGGAGGAGGGCTCTATATACTGTGTGTATACACAGGAGGAGGGCTCTATATACTGTGTGTATACACAGGAGGAGGGCTCTATATACTGTGTGTATACACAGGAGGAGGGCTCTATATACTGTGTGTATACACAGGAGGAGGGCTCTATATACTGTGTGTATACACAGGAGGAGGGCTCTATATACTGTGTGTATACACAGGAGGAGGGCTCTATATACTGTGTGTATACACAGGAGGAGGGCTCTATATACTGTGTGTATACAGGAGGAGGGCTCTATATACTGTGTGTGTGTATACAGGAGGAGGGCTCTATATACTGTGTGTGTGTATACAGGAGGAGGGCTCTATATACTGTGTGTGTGTATACAGGAGGGGAGGGGTGTGTATACTGTGTGTGTATACACAGGAGGAGGGCTCTATATACTGTGTGTGTGTATATAGGAGGAGGGCTCTATATACTGTGTGTGTGTATACAGGAGGGGAGGGGTGTGTATACTGTGTGTGTGTATACAGGAGGGGAGGGCTCTATATACTGTGTGTGTGTATACAGGAGGGGAGGGCTCTATATACTGTGTGTGTGTATACAGGAGGAGGGCTGTATATACTGTGTATATACAGGAGGGGAGGGGTGTGTATACTGTGTGCGTGTGTATACAGGAGGAGGTGTATATTGTGTGTGTATGGGGTGGGGGTATACTATGTATATGTAGGAGCAGGTGTATATAGGAGAAGAATGTGTGTGTGTCTATATACTGTGTGTGTATACAGAAGGAGGGCTCTATATACTGTGTGTGTATATACAGGAGGAGGGGGTGTATACAGGAGGAGGGGTGTATCCTGTGTGTGTATATACAGGAGGAGGGGGGTGTATACTGTGTGTTTTGGATCATTGTCATGTTGGAAAACTGCACATCGACCAAGAGCACAGAGTGATGGGAGAATCTTCTCTTTCCATATAGAGCAGTACATCTGTGAATTTATGACACCATCAATGATATGATACTCCGTGACACCCAACAGCACTCATGCAACCCCACAGAAGGACATTGCCACCACCATGTTTCACTGTAGGCACCATGCATTTTGATTTGTACTTCTCACCTTTACGACCATCTGTTTCAAAAACCATTTATCTTGGTCTCATCGTTCCAGAGTCTCAGTAGTCTTATTTTTTTTTTCCAGCATGGTCCCTGGCAAATTCTAGGTGGGCTTTAGGAGAGGCTTCCTTCGTGGAAAACACCCATGCGTGCCATTCCTCTGCAGTGTACACCGGTTTGTGTCACGGGAAACAAAAACCCCAGTTTTGTTTTCTACTTCTTTAGTTAACTGCAGTGAATTCCCATGGCAATTTCCTTTAACCCTTCCCATCAGAAGATGCTCCTGTCGAGGTGTTAACTTGCATGGACGGCCTGGACATCTCTGTGAGATGGTTGCAGTTCTACTTTTGCTAGATTTTTGTATTTGGATTTTGTCTAAAATTTAGCTTTGCACCAAAGACTTTCATTGGGGTGTATTAATTTTTGCAACATGGTCTTTGAATAAATTTGTAAGGAAAAATACTTTTTTGTGTGTGCTAATTAACAAATCTTGTTTGCAATCAATGGCCTGCATCTGTTGGAGTATTTTGTAAGAATTATTTATAGAAAATATTGATTCTGGAAGGAAAGTAAAGGTTTTCTGACAAATACTTCTCAAAAAAAATGAAAGGAAAACTTTGTAAACATATCAGATCTCAATGGGGAAAAATCTCCTGCTGGATCTCTATACTGATATGGACGGGGTAATGTGCTAGGAATGTAAGGATTCCCCATCATTTGATGGAAATGACAATTATCAACCTACAGAGGACTGAATTCAAAGACACCCCGAAAATCAAAGTGAAAAAATGATGCAGCAGGCGAGTCCATTTTGCTGAAATTTAATTGCAGCAACTCAGAATGGTCCTCAGTAGTTTGTATGGCCTCCACGTGCTTGTATGCATGCCTGACAATGTCGGGGGAGGCTCCTAATGAGACCACGGATGGTGTCCTGGGGTATCTCCTCCCAGATCTGGACCAGGGCATCACTGAGCTCCTGGACAGTCTGAGGTGCAACCTGGCGGCATCGGATGGACTGAAACATGATTTCTCAGAGGTGTCCTATTGGATTTAGGTCAGGTGAGTGTGGGGGCCATTCAGTGGTATCAATTTCTTTATCCTCCAACTGCCTGCATACTCTTGCCACGTGAGGCCGGGCATGGTCGTGCACCAGGAGGAACCCAGGACCCACTGCACCAGCATAGGGTCTGACAATGGGTCCAAGGATTTCATCCCGATACCTAATGGCAGTCAGGGTGCCATTGTCTAGCCTGTAGGGGTCTGTGCGTCCCTCCATGGATATGCCTCCCCAGACCATCACTGACCCACCACCAAAACGGTCATGCTGAACGATGTTACAGGCAGCATAACGTTCTCCATGGCTTCTCCAGACCCTTTCATGTCTGTCACATGTGCTCAGGGTGAACCTGCTCTCATCTGTGAAAAGCACAGGGCGCCAGTGGTGGACCTGCCAATTCTGGTGTTCAATGGCAAATGCCAATTGAGCTCTATGGTGCCGGGCAGTGATCACAGGGCCCACTAGAGGATGCCGGGCCCTCAGGCCACCCTCATGAAGTCTGTTTCTGATTGTTTGGTCAGAGACATTCACACCAGTGGCCTGCTGGGGGTCATTTTGCAGTGCTCATCCTGTTCCTCCTTGCACAAAGGAGCAGATATCGGTCCTGCTGATGAGTTAAGGACCTTCTACGGCCCTGTCCAGCTCTCCTAGAGTAACTACCTGTCTCCTGGAATTGTGCCATCCTGGAGGAGTTGAACTGCCTGTGCATCCTCTGTAGGGTCCAGGTGTCACCTCATGCTACCAGTAGTGACACTGACCCTAGCCAAATGCAAACCTAGTGAAAAACAGTCAGGAAACATGAGTAGGGAAAAAATGTCAGTGGCCTCCACCTGTAAAACCATTCCTCTTTTGGGGGTCGTCTCATTGTTGCCCATCTAGTGCACCTGTTGGTCATTTCATTAACACCAAAGCAGCTGAAACTGATTAACAACCCCCTCTGCTACTTACCTGACCAGATCCATATCCCAGGAGTTTAATTGACTTGATGCTATACTCTGATTAAAAAGTGTTCCTTTAATTGTTTTGGCCAATGTATATATTTATTGGTTATATATACTATGTGTGTGTGCTTCGTACAGGGGGGAGGGGTACTATATAGGAGGTATATACTGTGTACAGGGGAGATGTATATAGGGAGTATATAATGTGTATATGGTAGTACCACTGACAAACACAACCCATTCAACGGAGAGGGGCCACAGCTGTCCCACAACATGTGCATTTACAGGGTTAAAACAGGTGGGGAGGAGACAACATATCGCCTCCTTGCCACCCGTCAGACACCTATGAAAAGCAATCCAACATGGATCATTTTTCAGGGGTATGGCAGTAACAGCCGCATGCCTAATTGTAGCCTTACTCTGCTCATATGGAGCCGTCCACAAGTGAAAAGCTATTGCTGGGCTTTCATTAAAAAACCAATTCCTTTTGCAGAACTGTAATGGAAACACTGTATTAAATGCTTATTTGTAGAATAAAGATTTAATGAAGAATTATTTGTCTTCTCCTGTCTTTTAGGAATCATGTCTGCCTTGGAAAAACAGCTCCAGTTGGGTCGATTGCCCCCTCGACCACCCATGCCCAGTGGTCTGCAGTCTGGATCCAAAATGAGAATGGGGTATGTTGTCACCTTTGAGGAGGTGAACAAGGAAGATGCAGTTGTTGTCTCTCTTCTGCATATGTGTATGGAGAATGGAGTATATAAATAAATGTCTATTTGAAAAAATTGTGTTCAAAGTTCTAAATTAATATAATAAACCTTTTTAGTGTTTATAAACACTGCAAAACATGAAAAATCCCCCAGAAAAGTCCATAAATACGATTTGCAATCTCTTGAAAAAATCACCGTATCAATATAGTAAACCTTTTTTTGTGTCCATAAACAATATAAAAAATCACCCAAAAAAATCCATAAATCCTTCTCAAATTTCTGAAAGAAATCTCTGTATAATTTCGATAATTGCCGTGCACCTCAAAACAAAAGAAAACTCAGTGCATTATCCTCAAAAATTATTATTCTATAAATAATTACCCAAAGTAATTCCTTATTAATTTCGTACACCAATCACACAAATCGTGACCACACTACAGGTGAAACTCGAAAAATTAGAATATCGTGCAAAAGTTCATTTATTTCAGTAATGCAACTTAAAAGGTGAAACTAATATATGAGATAGACTCATTACATGCAAAGCAAGATAGTTCAAGCCGTGATTTGTCATAATTGTGATGATTATGGCTTACAGCTCATGAAAACCCCAAATCCACAATCTCAGAAAATGAGAATATTACATGCAATCAATAAAACAAGGATTGTACATAGAACAATATCGGACCTCTGAAAAGTATAAGCATGCATATGTACTCAGTACTTGGTTTGGGCCCCTTTTGCAGCAATTACTGCCTCAATGCGGCATGGCATGGAAGCTATCAGCCTGTGGCACTGCTGAGGTGTTATGGAAGACCAGGATGCTTCAATAGCGGCCTTCAGCTCTTCTGCATTGTTCGGTCTCATGTCTCTCATCTTTCTCTTGGCAATGCCCCATAGATTCTCTATGGGGTTCAGGTCAGACGAGTTTGCTGGCCAATCAAGCACAGTAATCCCACGGTCATTGAACCAGGTTTTGGTGCTTTTGGCAGTGTGGGCAGGTGCCAAGTCCTGCTGGAAAATGAAGTCAGCATCCCCATAAAGCTCGTCTGTGGAAGGAAGCATGAAGTGCTCCAAAATCTCCTGGTAGACGGCTGCGTTGACCCTGGACTTAATGAAGCACAGTGGACCAACACCAGCAGATGACATGGCTCCCCAAATCAACACAGACTGTGGAAACTTCACACTGGACTTCAAGCATCTTGCAGTGTGTGCCTCTCCATTCTTCCTCCATACTCGGGGCCCTTGTGCCTCTCCATTCTTCCTCCATACTCGGGGCCCTTGTGCCTCTCCATTCTTCCTCCATACTCTGGGCCCTTGGGCCTCTCCATTCTTCCTCCATACTCGGGGTCCTTGGGCCTCTCCATTCTTCCTCCATACTCGGGGTCCTTGGTTTCCAAATGAGATGCAAAAGTTGCTCTCATCCGAAAAGAGGACTTTGGACCACTGAGCAACACACCAGGTCTGTATTTCTTTAGCCCAGGTAAGACGCTTCTGACGTTTGTTGTTCAGGAGTGGCTTGACAAGAGTCAACAGTCCACTCCTTGTGAAAGGCCCCAACACTTTTGAACTGCCTTTTCCTGACAATCCTCTGCAGGCTGCGGTCATCCCTGCTGCTTGTTCACCTTTTTCTTCCACATAACTTTCTATTAATGTGCTTTGATACAGCACTTTGGGAACATCCAACTTCTTTTGCAATGACATTTTGAGGCTTTCCCTCCTTATGGAGGGTGTCAATGATGGTTTTCTGCACAACTGTCAGGTCAGCAGTCTTTCCCATGATTGTGATTCCTACTGAACCAGACTGAGAGACCATTTAAAGGCTCAGGAACCCTTTGCAGGTGTTATGGCTTAATTATCTGATTAGAGTGGGACACTTTGAGCCGAGAATATTGCACCTTTTCACAATATTCTCATTTTCTGCGATTGTGGATTTGGGGTTTTCATGAGCTGTAAGCCATAATCATCACAATGATGACAAATCACGGCTTGAACTATCTTGCTTTGCATGTAATGAGTTTATTTCATATATTAGTTTCACCTTTTAAGTTGCATTACTGAAATAAATGAACTTTTGCGCGATATTCTAATTTTTTGAGTTTCACCTGTAGTGATAGTGAAACACTCTGTGCACTATTATATACACTTCTCCGTGACATTCAGTGTACACCTCTAAGTGGCTGAATTACATACCCTTACCATATGCAAAACGTATGCAAGCTTTATATAAGTATAAGAATCCAGAGAGGGATATACACCAGCATGATCCACATGGATACCTTCAGATCCCTTAAATGTTCACTTCATTACTGCCACCATAGTAACCATAGAGGGAAATAACGCCATATAGTGCAAAATGTATGAAGGTATAAAAGATCCACGCTTTAATAAATCTCCTTACATTAAAATCATATCACATTCGCATTAAATTCCCATGACTCCAACCTCTAGCAGCTTTCAGGAACGCCAGACTGTGTTTCCCACACTAAAGATGGCCGCTCCGCTACTTCCGGTTTTTCAGGCAACGTCCAACGTCACGTCCCTTGATGCGTTTTGTCACTTCCTTGACTTACTCATAAGGGGTGTCTTTTAAGTAAGTCAAGGAAGTGACGAAACGCTTCAAGGGAAGTGACGTTGGAATGTAGTCTCATTCACAAAATGACTGTCAATGAGTGACGCGGCTGTATGGGCGGAGCCCCGCACGGCCACGGTTTTTTAAAAATTTGCCAGCTAGGGAGGGGGGAGAAGATCCCCCTCTAGCTGTCAAAGTGGGGAGTGGGGGACAGTCTGATCGTAACACGTTACATCATGAATATGGGTGTAACGCAACATGTTACAAAAGTTGAACTTGTCCTTTAATGATAACAATAAAAGTGGTAAAAAAGATCCCCTGCAGCAAGAGAGGCCGCCCCCTCAGTAGCCCGAAGCCCCTCTTCAGTGGCAGAAGGCCCCCCCTCCAGCAACAAGAGGCACCTCCTTCCCCAGCAGCAAGAGGCGCACTACTTCGCTCCCCCAGCCAGCAGCAATAGACCCTCCCTCAACAGTAGCTCTCCCCCACACCAGCAACAACTGACCCCCCCCCATCAGTGAAAATAGAACTCCCTAGCAGCAGTAGACCCACACGCAACACAATAGATCCTCCAACACCCATTGCCATTACATAGATTAGATGCCGGAGGTGGCAAAACTTCAATCCCCCCGCTGTCCCATATTTAAAAAAAAAAAAAAAAAAAAAAGCCCTGTAGGGAACAATAATTAACTGGTTGTGGTTGGGAAGGAGTTAATTATGGGTGATTACATTTTTGACACTGCTTGCTTAAATCAAAAAGTTGTTTTTTTCATTTTTTTTTTTTTTTGTATTTCAATGGTTTTATTAATTTTATAAACCGGTTAAGACAGGAGCAACAAAACACGCCCACGCAGGGGCTATCAATTGCACATAAAAAAACAGTGCTCTAACACCAACAGAGCAAAAGGTGCGCCCACACGGGGACTATCAATGGCACATAAATGACAAAAACATTAGTATAACACCCACAGTAACTCAAACTAAAGGAAGCTATCCACTGCCACACCAAAAACAAACAGAAAAGGAAGGAGAAGTACAAAAGGAAAAAGATAAGACCGAGAACAGGGGTCTGAGAATGCCAATACTGAGCAACATCACATCCCCAGACTAGCCGGGGGGGGGAGCGTGGGCTTTTTTCATATTTT
Organism: Staurois parvus; assembly: GCF_062004578.1. Taxonomy (NCBI): domain Eukaryota; kingdom Metazoa; phylum Chordata; class Amphibia; order Anura; family Ranidae; genus Staurois; species Staurois parvus. The sequence goes on along the minus strand of NW_028318705.1, from coordinate 422,816 downwards.
CTTTCTGGTTACCTGTGTCTTCTTCTTCCCTTTTTTTTTTTTTTTTTTTTTTTTTTTCCCCTCCCAAAAACTATTTTCTATATTTTCAGGCCTGGAAGAAGAAGGGACTTCTCCCCTGTGCCCTGGAGTCAGTATTTTGAATCCATGGAAGATGTGGTGGTGGAAAGTGAAACTGGGAAAGATATATCCTTTTCTGGAGCCATCATTGATAAGTCTTGGCTCATGTTCAAAAAAGAGCAAATAATGTAATGTAAAAATAATGTCTAATGTACAATGCCAACCAAGAAAAACAGCATGAAACTCCACCTTTGACTTCTCCGTCCGACTGCAGGGTGCTGGAGCTCATCCACTCTCCCGCAGCCGATAGATTTTCAAAAGAAAGGCAGCACAACATGCATCCTGGGATTTTATTACCAATGTACTATATTGATCCATGTGCTTGAAGAAAAACCCTGCCTGGATCTTCCCTCTATTATTTATTATTATACAGGATTTATATAGCGCCAACGGTTTGCTCAGCGCTTTACATTATAGTGGGAGACAGTACAGTAACAATACAGTTCAATACAAGAGGGATTTGAGGGCCCTGATCCTGGGAGCTTACAATCTAGGAGGGAGGGGCGAATGGTACAGTAGGTAGTAACTGTGGGGGATGGAGTGGTTGGAAGAGTAGAGGATTCCAGAATTAGCAGAGGGCGGGATAGGCTTCCCTGAAGAGAGAGGTTTTCAGTGATTGCCTAAAGGCAAGTAGAGTAGGTGGTAGTCTGATAGATTGGGGTAGGGAGTTCCAGAGAATGGGTGACGCCCTGGAGAAGTCCTGGAGACAAGCATGGGAGGAGGAGATAAGGGAACTAGAGAGTAAGGTCTTGCGAGGAGCAGAATGTACGGTTTGGGTGATATTTAGAGACAAGATGTAATTTGAGGGAGAGTTAAATGGGCAACTGGTAGCCAGTGGAGGGATTGGCAGAGGGGGGTGGCAGATACAGAACGGTTAGTGAGGTGGAGGAGTCTGGCAGCAGTGTTCATGATAGAACTATGACGTATTCACCTAGCAAATGGGCTTCAAAGATAAGTGCACTTTAAAAGAGAGCATACTTAAATTTGTGACCTAACCTAACTTTCCTTGCCCCTCAACAAATGAACACTTACCTTGATCTGATGGCCGCCACCTCATTTGTTTGTTTACATCCTGCCTGCGCATTACAGCCCCTTTTTGATTTTTATAAGACCATGTTCCCAGGCTGGAGGCAAAGACAGGCAGTTCCACAGAAGTCTATGGGGCTGTATTGCGCAGGCGTGGCCAAGATGTGAGCAAACACCAGATGCCACAAATGCTGCGTAATTTTAATTGACAATTGCACGGACGTGCAACGCTGCACCCAAATGAAATTTATGTAATTTTTTTTCCCCACAAATAGAGCCTTCTTGTGGTGGTATTTGATCACCACTGGGTTTTTGAAAAAAAAATTGTAAAAAAATATTGTTTACTTTCTGTCATAAAACATATCCAATAAAAATTTAAAAATCAAATTTCTTCATAAATTTAGGCCAAAATGTATTCTGCTCCATGTCTTTGTTAAAAAAAAAAAAAAAATCCAAATATGTGTATGTTAATTGGTTTCCGTGAAAGTTATGGCGGTTCATATACTGGATTTTTTTTTTCTTGATACTAGTAATGGCATTGATCACCTACTTATAGCGGGACTGCGGCGGGCATTCTGACACTGGGGGGGGGGGGGGGACTGACTAACTGCCACTGACATCTCCAGTGACACTAATACAGTGATCGATGATAATAAAAAGCACTGACACTGTACTAATGACATCTGGAGCAATCAAAGGGTTAACAGTGTGCCGTTTTGTGCTACCTGTGTGCTGTTTTTCTAGGGGACGTGTTACTTTGTATCTCTGTGCTTTTCAGGGAGATGGAAAGCAGCATGTCCCTGCTGACAGAAGAGAGATCTGTGTTTACACACAGATCTCTCCTTTTGTCAGCTTCTCCGCCGATCACTGAATCACTGGCCGGGACCTGATGATTTGACTTCTCTGGGAGCCAATGACAGCGCAGGTAGGGCGGCATGCGCACACCCTACCTGAAAAAGCAAAGTCACACATTTATATGTGATTTTGCACAGTGCGGCTGCCTTGTAGCAGTATATCCGCTATAGGGCGATCCTTGTATGGTTAAAGTATTACTACAGGCAAAACTGTTTTTTTTTTTTGTTTTTTTTTTAGCTTTGGATAGAGTGGAGAGGGATTCCAACGTCTGTAAGTTTTTCTGGGTTTTTTTTTTTTGTTTTTTTTGCTTTCTGTGTCCCCATTATGGAGATTCACCCTCTATTTGTCCTGTTTACCATTTTCGTTGAAAGTAAAAGAAAATCCCAAATTTTGGGTTGTCCTCAGAACAGTATTAGGGACACTAGTTCTGGTGACCTGGGGGTCCCCAAGGAATTCCCTTAATTTGCAGGTATTTCCTCTCACTTCCTGGTTTGGCTATAGGAGAGGAAGTGAAGGGAAATCTCTGCAATGGGACACATGGCGAAAAATAAATCTGACAGGTGTTATAACCCTCCCTTGCTCTATCCAAAATGAAAAAAAAAAAAGTTTTGCCTATAGTTCTACTTTTTAAGTCGGGGGGGTGGGGGGGGGAAGTAATAAGGTCATTTTATCCTTTTATGGGACACTGTCATCAGGTAACACTTTTCAGGCTGCTCAAAATCATACGTGGGGAGATTTACAAATACTGGGGCACTCAGAATGTGGTGTAGTTCTGCATGGTAGCCAATCGGCTTCTAACTTTAGCTTGTTCAATGAAGCTTTGACAAAACCTGGAAGCTGATTGGTTTCTATGCAGAGCTGCACCAGATTTTGCACTCTCTTCTTTAAGTAATGTCTGGGGCTTTTAAAATCAAAAGGGGCTTTATGGAGACTTAAACGTTTAAAATTTTTAACATTACGCTGTTTATCTCCTCCCCTACCTGCCTGTCTCCAGCACCACACCCGGGGGCTAGAAAGGAGGAGAGAGACCTTGCAGTGCAATGAGCACCGATTGGGTGCTTGTTAGGAAAGGGGAGTGTCCAGGGGCGGACTGACAACTCATGGGGCCCCCGGGCAATAGGGGATCATGGGGCCCCTGTGTCCTTGCCCAAACTCAAAAAAGCCTATGAAAAAGGTACCAGGGGCATCTCATGGGGCCCCCTACTAACCTCGGGCTGTGCCCGAGTTTCCAAATGGTCAGTCCGCCCCTGAGAGTGTCCAGCTTATCCTTTTATCCCTTTCACTTCTAGAGCCAGTTTGGTGGTTTTTGCACACATTTAAAAAATCATTTAAGGCTCCCTTTCACTCCTCAGATTGTCCTCCTCCGTCAGTTTATATGCCAAGAAAAATAGCCAGAACATAGTGCTTTACCCTTTTATAAAAAGCATTTTTTTGTAATAAGATATATTCCACTCACATGTATAATGTGTAGGTGTGCTTTTTGCAAAAACAATTGCTTCAAATTCACTTTAACTATACACTGCCCAAAAAAATTAAAGGATCACTGTGAAAACACATCAGATCTCAATGGTGAAAAATCTCCTGCTGGATATCTATACTGACATGGACGGGTTAATGTGTTAGGAACGTAAGGATACCTGATCGTTTGATGGAAATGAAAATAATTAACCTACAGAGGACGGAATTCAAAGACACCCTGAAAATCAAAGTGAAAAAATGATGTAGCAGGCGAGTCCATTTTGCTGAAATGTCATTGCAGCAACTCAGAATGGTCCTCAGTAGTTTGTATGGCCCCCATGTGCTTGTATGCATGCCTGACAACCCAGGACCCACTGCACCAGCATAGGGGTCTGACAATGGGTCCAAGGATTTAATCCCGATACCTAATGGCAGTCAGGGTACCATTGTCTAGCCTGTAGAGGTCTGTGCGTCCCTCCATGGATATGCCTCCCTAGACCATCACTGACCCACCACCAAAACGGTCATGATGAACGATGTTGCAGGCAGCAGAACGTTCTCCATGGCTTCTCCAGACCCTTTCACGTCTGTCACATGTGCTCAGGGTGAACCTGCTCTCATCTGTGAAAAGCACAGGGCGCCAATGGTGGACCTGCCAATTCTGATGTTCAATGGCAAATGCCAGTCCAGCTCTATGGTGCCGGGCAGTGAGCACAGAGCCCACTAGAGGACAACAGGCCCTCAGGTCACACATGAAGTTTGTTTCTGATTGTTTGGTCAGAGACATTCACACCAGTGGCCTGCTGGAGGTCATTTTGCACGGATCTGGCAGTGCTCATCCTGTTCCTCTTTGCACAAACGAGCAGATACCGGTCCTGCTGATGGGTTAAGGACCTTCTACGGCCCTGTCCAGCTCTCCTAGAGTAACTGCCTGTCTCCTGGAATCTCCTCCATGCTCTTGAGACTTTGCTGGGAGACACAGAAAACCTTCTGGCATTGGCACGTATTGATGTGCCATCCTGGAGGAGTTGGACTGCCCGTGCAACCTCTGTAGAGTCCAGGTATGGCCTCATGCTACCGGTAGTGACACTGACCATAGGCAAGTGCAAAACTCATGAAAAATAGTCAGAAAAGATGAGTAGGGAACAAAATGTCAGTGGTCTCCACCTGTAACACCATTCCCATTGTGGGGGTTGTCTCATTGTTGCCCATCTAGTGCACCTGTTGTTAATTTCATTAATACCAAAGCAGCTGAAACTGACTAACAACCCCCTCTGCTACTTAACTGACCAGATTGATATCCCAGGAGTATCATTGACTTGATGCTAGACTCTGATTAAAAAGTGTTCCTTTCATTTTTTTTGAGCAGTGTTTAATCACTTTTCATACCTTTTTTCCTCTCATTGTTCCTTAACATTTCACACAGTTTTCGCATTTACAAAAGTGGCTCGGAGGGACCAGTGCTGCTTTTGCTACATGGAGGAGGGCACTCTGCCCTGTCCTGGGCTGTGTTTACGGTAAGCCCTTGGTCACATGATCAGCACAGCATGAACCACATCTATGAAAAATGTCTAATTTTGGAGGAAATAGTTTTTTTAGATCACACTTGACCATTCTACTGTTTCTGCTTTTTACAAACTTTTTAAAGTTGTTTTTTCAGTTACAGACTAAGAATAAAAAAATGTAAAGCTTCTTTCACTTGGAAAGCCTGGGGGTGTTAAAAAGCTGTGGGTTGCACCACAGTTTTTCCGCCCACTGACTGACAGCCTAAATTCTATCGTTTCATCCGGACTATGCTGTACACCAGGGGGTGCTCAACCTGTGGCCCTCAGAGCCCTCTGATGTGGCCCTCGACCTCAAACTAGTGAAGCGCATGCCTGGGGACGGCAACCCATTGATCGCAATCTGGGCTTGCCTACCCGCCATCCCAGAGCATCAGAGTGCATCAAACTTGCAGCAGAGGAAACGGGCGGCCGTAAAGCGAGCATGAGCCACATAAGCTAATGCTTCTTCTGTAGCTTCGGGTCCTGTCCTTGGTGGAGTGATACCACCTTCTCCTTCCCTCCCATTCAGTGGCCACAGGAGGAAAATGTTCATTATGCTATTCAAAAAAAAAAAAAATTCTGAACATTTCATTTCATTGTGGCCCGAGACCAGTTACCAAATTAGTTGAGTGGCCCTCGCTTTTCAAAATGTTGAGCAACTCTGCTGTACACATTCCATGGCAATGATGCTTTTCTTAGCAGCCACAGCAATCTTAACTCTTCTTGCCTGTCGGAGATGCCCATTAAGATCAATGGGAGCGTGTGCTCCAGCTGCAATCCAAATGCTCGGCTCGTGGTTGTGGAATGATATTCCAATTCAAAATACTCTTGGGATTGAAAAAAAATAAAAGCCTTCCTAAAAGAAAACAGGCATTTAGGAGGCGGTAGGATCACCTCCTGAAAACTGGCAGAAACTAAAGAATGCTTTTCAGAGTGATAGACCTTGCCACCCGTGTGAAAGAGCCCCTAACAAGTGATGCCTACAGGCATTGTAAACATAGGTGATGATATGTATAGTAAGCTGACCATTAGAAAAGCATACATATTATCAGTTAGAATTTTATTATGGTGGATGTACACTCAGATTTATATTAAGAAAAAATTTTAAAAAGCGGTAGTTGGAAGCTGATGTAGCTCTGAATGGTAGCCAGTCCGCTTCTAACTTCAGCTTGTTCAGTTAATCTGTCAGAAAAAAAAACCTGGAAGCTGATTGGTTTCTGTGAAGACTGCACCAGATTTTTCACGCTCCAGTGTTAGTAAGTCAATCCCATTGTGTTGCATTAAATGGGGTATAAAGTATTTTTTCGGTGGCACAAGGTATAATGGGATAGGTGCATATAAGAGATAAATATAAATATATATATATATATATATATAGAGAGAGAGAGAGAGAGGTTGACCCGCTCAATGAGGGATCTGATTTTTTTTTTTCTCAGAGTCGTTGAAGTACCTCACAGTTCTATTTCTACTTCTTAATGCACAGGGACCAGGGGCGGACTGGTCATTTGGAAACTCGGGCACTGCCCGAGGGCCCGTGGTCAGTAGGGGGCCCCATGAGATGCCCCTGGTATCTTTTTCATTGGCTTTTTGAGTTTGCGCAAGGACACAGGGGCCCCATGATCCCCTATTGCCTGGGGGCCCCATGAGTTGTCAGTCTGCCCCTGACAGGGACCCTGTTCACACAAGCATTTGTGCCACTTAGTGCGTAAAAATGTGGCTATGTATAGGTTTTATTTATCACTTTAAAGTCCCAAAGCCCCACTCAAGGATCCTTTTCACCCCCTGTCCACTCCTCCCTCCCACCCTCCTCCAACTGATCCATTTAGTAAAACGTAAAAATAAAAAAAGCTTCGCTGGACTGCGTCTTCTCTTCTGTTTACTTCCTGGAAGGGTCCTTCATTCATGCATCCTCGTCACAGCTTGTGACACATGGACACTTCCAGTAGGATGGCTGCCAGTGGGGTCCTCTCAGGAACTTGAAGACCAGTGTGGCTTTTCTGTTGGACTTAGGCCCTGTGTGTCCATATACTGTATATGGAAGATTTTTACAGTGTCAGCTTCTTTTTGAGAGATTGAATATTGGTTGGCTCATGTCAGTGCACCGGTGTCTCTCATCTATTGAACTGGGTGAGGTGGCTGAGCCAGCTCTTTCTTTGGTAATTCTAATTGGATGGCCACCAGTGGGGTCTTCTCAGTTAAGAGAAGGGGACGGAAACTTCATCACTGGGGCTGGCAGGAGAACGGTTATATCTCAGGATGTCATCACAACGCTGGATCAGTGGAATCCAGCAGCAGTGAGGGACCTGGATGGATTACTTGGGTGAGTGTTCACTGTGTTCAGTGTTCACCAGGTAAGAGGGGTATAAAAACTGTTGGAATAGGTTTGGGGGGGAGGGGTTGTTTTGGGTTGGCAGGGCGGAAGGTACTGGAAAAAAACAGTTGGAGGGGGTTTTGGCCCCCAGTCACATTGGTGCGATTTGCAAGCCAGGCGACTTGCAAATTGAATGCCAAGTCGCACCCTATTGTCCACTATTAGAGTGGTCATATCGGTCCGGTTCTGACTTGGTCGGAACCGCACTGATTTCTAAAGCAGTGCATGCACTACTTTTGGTGCACCTTTGCATAGACATCTGTGTCAGATGTCTTGCAAATCGCAACAAAATCGGCAAGTCACCAAATTTTGAAATCGTGCGACTTCACTGTAAGTCGCGTAATTTCGAAATCGGCTTTGATGTGACTGGGTTGTAAATTGTTATGTAAACAAAAAGTGAAGGGAAATCCAAATTTTTAGCATTGTAACCAAAAGAGGTGAGGGGAAATCTTCTGAAAGGGATGCTTGTTCCAGTGACATTGGTCTAAGAGGGACTTCCCCCAACTTTGGGGGATTTCCATTAACCTTCTGCTGTGTCCCTGAAGCAGGAAATAAAGAAAAATTTCCCCAGTTGGGAAGGGTAACACTCCTGCCAAGGTATTTTATGTGCCATCTATTTACCATTGAGAAAATTTAATTTCCTGTCTTGGGGCTTATGTACACGGGGCATTTGGAAAACTCTTCTGAACGATGGAAACTGATTGCTGGAAAACGTAGGTTAAAAAAACGTCAGTTTAGCTGCGTTTGCATACCGCGTTTATGTGCGTTTGAGTTTTAGAAGCGTTTTTAAAAGATAACCTCAGGAGACCTTCCCAAATGCCCAGAATGTACTGAAAAATAGTAAAAAATTAACAATTTCAGACATTTTGAGAGAAATAGAGAGAGCAGAAGCAGAGAGAGCAGTATGTGTTGAGATGACCTGTCTTTTCTGGTTGTATTCACTATGGATCCCATCATGAGCATAATGCAGCACATTCTACCATTTTATCCTTCACGCGAAACCTGGAACTGACTGCGCTGGTGTACCGGGTCCATTTGAATACATGGAAAAAGCTCTGCATGCATTTCTGATGATGAAAAAAGGCTCTGGGCAGCAACTGGACAAAGAACAGTTAAAAAACACTTATAAACGCGGTTAACCACATTTACAAGCGTTTGGCATTTGAAACGCCGGTAAAATCTACTTCTGAACGCAAGTTTGGTGCGTTCAAAAAAACGACTGTAAACTCAACTGACTGTAAAGGACGATGTGTACATAGACACATAGGAAGACATAAAGGAGAGTTCAGGGGCTGCTGAAAAAAATGCTCAACAGCTCCTGACCGTCAGTTTAGGAGCTGCAGTGTACATGAGCCCTTAGAGGTGCAGCAGGAAATTAGAGGAAAATTTCCACAGGGTAATTCTCCTAGGTTTCCCCATTGGAAGATTTCCTATTACTATTTATTTTGATCTGGGAACAACGCCAAAACCATGGATTTTCCTCTCATTTTCTTTCGCAGGAACTATGGTCCCCAGTAAAAATCGAGACGGTGACAACCCCCCGCCCCAGTGGAGACACTGCATTAAAAATTAAAATAAAGCGAAGATATACTAAAATTAAATTAAGATATACTTCAGTGTGGGTTTTTTTTTTTTTTTTTTTTTCAGTCCTCATGCACACTTGACATTTTTACAGCAGCTGTTTTTGGCTTTTGACATTTTTTTTCTACAGCCAGTAAACCCCTCAGCATGTTATCCTATGTGTCCATATGGCTGAACTGGATGGACTTTTGTCTTTTTTCAGCCAGACTAACTACGTAACTATGTGTCCATGCGCACACAGACTGTAATCAGCGTTTTTCTAGAGAGGTTTTTTAGCTCTAAAAATGCTCTTATGCTGAAAAATGCGGTAAAAACGCTGCAAACCGGCGTTTTGGACTTTTTTTTTACCAAAAAATAACTTTTTTTTTGGTTACAAAAAAAAAAACCGCTGAAAAACACATTTTCAATGTGACTTTACACAGCTAACATTACCAGCGTTATCAAATTTCAAGTGTGAATGAGGACTAAATTGTGGAAATGTTAACTGTTTGATGTATTTTGTTACAGTTTGTGGACTTCAGTTCCATTTGGGTTTTATATGCCTGCTGTAATCCTTGCACATGTGCCCGACTTATCTGTCATTTCTCTCCCTGTAGACGTCCATTATCAGCCGGATTAAGTGCAGAATTGTGGCACTAGACCAGAGAGGACATGGTATGTATGACATCAGGAACGCACTTTTAGTCATTCATGCTAAAGACTCAGGCAAACAATATGCCAATCGTATACAGTTTTTTTGCACATAGGCTTTTTTTACACAAAAAAATGGAATTGCATAAGTAAGAGTTTGGAACCCATGCCACAGTCAGTCATAGACGGCCAGTGATGAAGTTTGCCCACTTGTTCTAATAAAATTACTTAAAAGCAGTTTAGAATAGCGGTGTGTGGCTTGTGCTTGCCACGGTCAGTCATAGGTTAGTCTAGGAGGAGTAGGAACTCCATCAGTTGTGGAACTACAAGTCCCATGAGGCACTGCAAGACCAGCCATAGGTATTGTCCAAAGTCTTGTAGTTTCACCACAGCTGCATTGGTGAGGTTGCCTGCCCCTCCCTGGGTTCGGTGCATATTCAGAAACTTTTATACCACATTGGAACCAAATGTTAATGTTGGATTCCAGGCAGTTATTTATTTTATTTTTTGCACTTTAATGTTTTACCTTATAAAGAAACATTATACTGGCGTACCTCGGTTTACGAATTTGATTCGTTCTGCAGGAAGTTTCAAATTGCGAAAAATTCATCAACCAAAACGCGATTTCCCATAGCAATGCATTGAAAACCAATTAATCCGTTCAGGAGGTCAGAAAATCAAAAAAAAGTAAAAAAAGAAGTCTAATTTGTTCAAAACTCTTTATAAACTGCACTTTAAAGGCATTATTATATTATTATTATATCGAGTTTATATAGCGCCAAAGGGTTTGCTCAGCGCTGTACAATAGAGGGGGGACAATACATGAAACAGTACAGTAACAACAAACAGCACACAAGGGGTAAGAGGGCCCTACTCTTTCGAGCTTACAATCTAGGAGGGAGGGGGTAGTGGTACAGGAGGAAGTGGCTGTGGGGGATGGAGTGGTAGGAGGAGGGAAGGGCAGCGGCTGTTAGGTGAGGGTGGGGTAGGCTTCCCTGAAGAGGTGGGTTTTCAGGGAGCGCCTGAAGGTGAGGAGGGAAGGTGACAGTCTGATGGATTGGGGTAGTGAGTTCCAGAGGATGGGGGAGGACCTGGAGAAGTCTTGCAGTCGTGCGTGGGAGGAGGAGACCAGGGAGCAAGATAGAAGGAGGTCCTGTGAAGAGCGAAGGGTACGGGTAGGGTGGTACCTCAGGTTGGTGAGGTAGTTAGGGGCAGTGTTGTGAATGGCCTTATAGGTCAGAGTGAGCAGTTTGAATTTAATGCGTTGGGCAATGGGGAGCCAGTGGAGGGATAGGCAGAGGGGGGTGGCAGAGGTGGAGCGGCTGGTGAGGTGGATGAGTCTGGCCGCTGAGTTCAGGATGGTCTGAAGCGGGGAGAGCCTGCACTGGGGTAGGCCGGTGAGGAGGGAGCCGCAGTAGTCGAGGCGTGAGATAATCAGGGAGTGTACGAGTAGTTTAGTGGTGTCTGGGGTAAGGAAGGTGCGTATCTTGGTGATGTTGCGGAGGTGGAGCCTGCATGTGTTTGTAAGTGATTTGACATGAGGTTGAAAGGAAAGGTTTGAGTCCAGAATGACGCCAAGGACCTTGGCTTGCGGGGCGGGATTGATGGTGGTGTTGTTGGTAGTGATGGAAAGGATGGGGGGGCGCAGGCTGGGGGGAAGACGAGAAGCTCGGTTTTGGAGAGGTTAAGCTTGAGGAAATGGAGTGACATCCAGTCAGAGATGTCGTTTAGGAGGCGAGTGATGCGGGTGGAGAAAGTGGGGGTGAGGTGAGGGGTGGATAGGTAGATTTGAGTATCATCAGCGTAGAGGTGGTAGTTGAAGCCATGGGAGTGTATGAGGTTGCCAAGGGAGGAGGTGTAGATGGAGAAGAGAAGGGGTCCAAGGACCGAGCCCTGGGGGACCCCAACAGAGAGGGGGAGGGAAGGGGAGGTGGCACCGTTGTAGGAAACGCTGAAGGAGCGTCGGGATAGGTAGGACGAGAACCAAGAGAGAGCGGTGTCTCTGATGCCAAGGGAGAGTAGTTTATTAAGGAGGAGGGGGTGGTCGACTGTGTCAAAGGCCGCAGAGAGGTCTAGGAGAAGGAGGACAGAGTAGTCGCCTTTGGCTTTGGCGGTTAGTAGGTCGTTGGTGATTTTGAGGAGGGCAGTTTCGGTGGAGTGTAGGGGACGGAAGCCGGACTGAAGTGGATCAAGGAGGTTGCTGTCAGTTAGGTGGGCGCTTAGGCGATCGTAGACCAAGCGCTCAAGGAGCTTGGAGGTGAGTGGCAGCAGGGAAATTGGTCTGAGGTTGTTGAGGTCAGTGGGGTCCAGGGAGGGCTTTTTGAGTATGGGGGTGATGTGCGCATGTTTTAGGGGGGAGGGAAATACGCCAGTAGAGAGGGAGAGATTGAAGATGTGGGTGAGGGAGCGGATGAGGGCTTCTGAGAAGACTCTGGTAACTTCCTCAGTGGTAGTAGGGCTGAAGGAGTGCAGTGCTGGGGGGGTTATGGTAGGCAGGGCCTTGGGTGTGGTGGGGGGCAGCGCCGTTGCGAGGTCAGAGGAGGGGAGAGATGAGGGGGTGATGGAAGGGGGGAGGCTAGATGGGGAGGTAGATTGCAAGTTGACTATGTCCTTGCGGATTGCGTCAATCTTGTTGTGGAGATGAATGGCAATCTCGTGGGCGGAAAGTGAGGTACTGAGTGGAGGAGGGGGGGGGAGAGAGCAGGGAGTTGAAGGTGGAGAAGAGTCGGTGAGGGCAGGTGGAGAGGGTGTTGATCAGGTTAACGAAGTAGGCCTGCTTGGCGGCGTGGAGGGAGGAGGTGTAGGTGAGGAAGGCAGATTTGTAGAGGGAGAACGCAAGAGGGGACTTGGTTTTGCGCCATAGTCTCTCCAGCGCGCGACTGCGACGTTTGAGGCATTTAGTATGGTCGTTCTGCCATGGTTGAAGCGGTCTGGGTTTGATGTTGCATGTGGTTAGGGGTGCCAGAGAGTCTAGGGTAGCTGATAGTGAGTCGTTGTACGCGGTGGTGGCTAGGTCAGGACATGACAGTGGAAGGATGCTGTCATGTAAGCGGTCGGCAGCCGAGTGGAGGGGGGCCGGGTGCAGGTTGCGGAGGTTGCGGCTGGTGATGGTTTGGCGCAGGGGGGGGGGGGGAGTTAGGGGAGGTGGAGAACGTGAGGAGGTGGTGGTCGGAGAGAGGGAAGGGGGTGTTAGTGAAATGGTTGAGGGTACAGAGGTGGGAGAAGACGAGGTCCAGGGTGTTCCCACTGATGTAGGTGGAGGATTGAGTGTATTGTGTGAGCGCGAAGGAGGAGGTTAGGTGGAGGAGTTGGGAGGTAGCTGGGGTGTTGTCGTTGATGGGGATGTTGAAGTCCCCGAGGATGATGGTCGGTAGCTCAGAGGAGAGGAAGAAGGGAAGCCAGGCGGCGAAGTCATCCAGGAAGCGGGGTATGGATCCGGGGGGCCTGTAGATCACTGCAATCCTTAGGGGGGTGGGTGAGAAGAGCCGGATGCAGTGAGCCTCGAAGGAGAAGGATAGGGAGGGGGGGTTAGGGAGGACCTGGAAGGTGCTCAGAGGGGATAGGAGCAAGCCGACACCACCACCTTTGTGATCGCTCAGTCTTGGTGAATGGGACCAGACGAGACCTCCATGGGAGAGTGCCGCAGGGGAGGTAGAGTCAGTGGCCTGTACCCAGGTTTCGGTGATGGCTAGGAGGTTGAGGGAGCGGGAGATAAAGAGGTCATGAATGGCAGTTAGTTTGTTGCAGACCGAACGGGCGTTCAGAAGTGCAATCGAGAGAGGGGGGATGGATGCGGGGAGGAGTTGCACAGGTATGAGGTTGAGGGGGTTGCGGCTGCTGGCGGGAGCAGGGGGGTCCCTGGAGGGGGGGGTGAGGTGGTGAGGGGCCAGGGTTCGGGGAGATGTCCCCAGCGGGGACATAAATAGTATAAGGCATAAATAGTTTTGAACAGATAAGACTTCTTTTTTTACTTTTTTTGATTTTTTTTTTAACCTCCGGAATGGACTAATTGGTTTTCAATCTATTTACGAACTAATTTTTAATCATGTCCCTGTACAGTATTTATGCCTTTAAAGTGCACTTTATAAAGCGTTTTGAACAGATAAGACTTCTTTTTTTACTTTTTTCTGATTTTCTGACCTCCGCAACAGATTAATTGGTTTTCAATCTATTTAAGAATTAATTTTTAATCATGTCCCTGCACAGTATTTATGCCTTTAAAGTGCACTTTATAAAGTCTGTGCAGGAACATGATTAAAAATTAATTTGTAAATACATTGAAAACCAATTAATCCGTTCCGGAAGTCAGAAAATCAGAAAAAAGTCTTACCTGTTCAAAACTCTTTATAAAGTGCACTTTAAAGGCATAAATACTGTACAGGGACATGATTAAAAATGAATTTGTGAATGCATTGAAAACCAATTAATCCGTTCCAGAGGTCAGAAAATCAGAAAAAAGTCTTAGCTGTTCAAAACTCTTTATAAAGTGCACTTTAAAGGCTTGGGGCTGGTGCTATAAATGCTTCGTATTGCAAAAAGAAATTTGTAAACCGAGGCTTTATTTTCAATGGATTTTCATTCGTAAACTAAAAATTACGTAAACCGAGGTACGCCTGTGTATATATTTTTTTGAATGCAGCACTTTCTGTAATCCCTTGAACAAAAAACCTCTGGGAGAGGCACAGGGACAACACTAGAATCCAGTCACAGTGTGCAGCAGTTAAAACGGCTATCAAAGGAAAGAGCAGGGGGATGACATTATCAGGATGGTGATTCTCCTTTATTGTCCAATCGGCAAGCTAGGGATGGGTGTGAGGTCTTTCTGTAACTGCAGTGGATGTACCAGACCAGGCTAACCTGTCTGCCAGCAAGACTGGCTAAACTGAATTGTTGTTTTAGAAGGATGCCAGGAAAAACATAGCAGAATACCATGTGTTCTGTCTCTCCAATCTAAGCATTGAAAGTGTGATCTCTGTAACTTACAGTTGTGATGAGATAGCGATAACTCCAATCTTAGTTGAATAACACAGGCAGTGACTCGATCAGATGACACCTTGTAGATCTTGTGAAGTTTATTCCATAAACTGAGAGAATCTTACAACAATGAAAATCGGATAGGTCAAAAGATCATAATGTGACCTGCTTCAAGACATGAGGCTTGAAGCTGAAATGGATTTCTGGGAGAGGGGGTGGGCTATCTCTACAGCAGAGCTAAACCAAAGGAAAGGGAGGAGCAGAGATAAAATACAAAGAAAACTTAAAGGCATATGACAGTCAAGGGAAACATGACACCACGGGGCAGAGTAAACCTGAACCATGATAAAACCAGCAGGGGGTTGAACTCTCTGGTATCTATCAGAAACACAAATCAGCTTTTGGTAGACTAAGGCCTCATTCACATGGCCAAATCGGCTGTGGTGCAGCAAGTATCTTGCGGAAAATGGCTGCCTGCACACACATGGGCTCCCAGCTGCAGATGGTGGGACGCCTGTACAAGGCAATGACAATAATATCTGTCCATCAGTTTTCATCGAATATAATTGCGCACGGCTTGGTTACCTGTGGTTATGGAAAGATTAATTTCCCTGGGTGCAAGTAGCTTGTGTCCAGCAACGATCTTCTGTGTACCTAAGCACAGGTAATCAGTCCACGTGTGATTACGTCTGATTACTGGGGGACAGCTGTGGCCTCTGTCAGCCTGTCACTGTTTTGTATAGGGTTCCTGATGGTGGATGTCCTGGTCTCCTGGCTGCAGTTTTTCGAACGATGCTTGCCACATCATGGCTGACCTGACAGTGTAAATGAGATTTCAGTCTTTTAAATGTGACTACAGATCCATAGATGATGAACCACAGCTGACTCCATACAGCAGCACCTTACACATTATGTGAATCAGGGAATGAGAAATGCGCTCACTTGTTTTCTTTGTTGTTCTTTGTAGGCGAAACAAAAGTTCGGAACCCTGAAGATCTTTCCGCAGAAACTATGGCAAAGTAGGTGCCTGGGTTCCTCTATAATACTCTGTTGTACCAAGTTGGTTGCTGTGGCCACTAGCCATTTTTCCTTCAGTTTTCGTTTCTCCTATTGGGTCTTATGGATTTATTTAAGGGCTCATGTACACTGCAGCTGATAGACTGACGTTTAGGAGCGTTTCAGCGTTTTTTTTCACCAGCCCCTGAACGCTCCCTAATGGTTTCCTATGTGTCCATGTACACATCTTCGTTTACAGGTGTTTGAGTTTACAGTCTTTTTTTGAATGCAGAAAACTTGTGTTCAGCAGTCGATTTTATCAGTGTTTCAAGCGCAAAATGCGACAAATCTCGTTTATAAGCGTTTGCTTCTAAAAAAAATTTTTGAACTCTTCTAGCTCTCGTTGCTTTCCAGAGCCTTTTTTCATCATGAAAAATGCATGCAAAGCGTTTTCAAGGTACTCAAATGGACAAAACACTGAAAACAGGATGTTCCTACCGAGCTTGTCACACATTGTAATGACCAATTCACACCTCAGACCTCTCCCACCCTTGGAAACAAAAGATATGTTAATGACCATTCACACCTCAAATTCCTCAAGAAGACCCCCTGCCAGGTGACCTTAACCATTTCAATACCGGGCAATTTTACACCTTCCTGCCCAGGCCAGTTTTCAGGTTTCAGCGCTCTCGCACTTTGAATGACAATTGCGCGGTCATACAACATTGTACCCAAACTAAAATTTGATCATTTTCTTCACACAACTAGAGCTTTCTTTTGGTGGTATTTAATCACCGCTGGGGTTTTTATTTTTTTGCTAAATTAACAAAAAAAGACCAAAAATTTTGAAAAAAAAAACACATTTTTCTTTGTTTCTGTTATAAAAGTTTACAATTAAATAATTATTGTTCATACATTTAGGCCGAGATGTATTCTGCTACATGTCTTTGGTGAAAATAACCCAAATTAGGATGTATTTTTTAGTTTGTAGGAAAGTTATAGAGTTCACAAACTATGGTATAGATCTGAATATTGATCAATCCTGAAGTACTGACAGCCAATCTAATATCTTGAGGTCCAAGAATGTCAGAACAGTACAGATATCCCCCAAATGACCCCTTTTTGCAGAGTAGACAGTCCGACGTACTTCATAAGAGGCATGGCGAGTTTTTTGAAGTTGTATTTTTTTGTCATAATTTTTCGGAAAATGAAAAAATTAAAAAAATTATTTTCACTATTTTTTTTTTTACATACTGTCACCAGTGCAGTACAGCGTCATCATATAACTGGCATGGCGGTGAACAGCGACACTGACTGGTGACAGTATGAAAAAAAATATATATATATTTTTTAAATTTTTTTAAATTTTTTTATTATATTTAATTTTTTATTACATTTTTTTTATTTTTTTTTAAGATTTTTTCTCATATTTTACTATGACCAAAATAGTACAATGTTACCATAGTAACACTGTACTACTTTGGGGAAGTGATCAGTATTTTTTTTTTTTTTTTTTTTTTTTTTTTTTACACAATTTGCTTATAGCAAAGAATTACTTTGCTATAAGCAAGCATTTACCTGAATGAAATCGATTCATTCAGCTTTTTTTTTTTTTTTTTTTTGTGCTTAGCTGTGATTTGGTCACAGCTAATCACATGACATGTGCATGTGACCTGCTGTGACCATTCACAGCTAGGCACTAGTATACAATGGATGGCATCATGAATGAAGCCATCCATTGTATACAACTGTCATGTGACCTGCTGTGATTGGTCACAGCAGGTCACATGGTACCGGCAACGGGAGCCGGTACTCGGATCTGTCATCGGCCGTGTCCGAGGTGCACGGGCGGTGACAGATTGCACTGCTGCGTCGCTCTGCAACCGCGCAAACCGTGCATGTGCGGGAGCACGCCAAATGGCGTGCACCCAGAAAGCTGCAGCGCTTTTCAAGCCGCCAAACGGCCATTGGCCGGGCGGCTAATGGTTAATAACTCCCTCCACCAGACACCTTTCCCACCCTTGGAAACAAAAGAAATGTTAATGAGCAACTCACACCTAAGCTAATCTCAACACATACTGCTATCTCTGCTTCTACTCTCTGTATTTCTCTGAAACAGTCTGAAATAGTTAATAATTGACCACTTTTCAATGCATTCTGGGCATTTGGGAGGTTCTCCTGTGCTTCTCTTTAAAAAACGCTTCTAAACGCAAACGCACATAAACACATTATGCAAACGCGGCTAAACAGTTTCCATCT
Source organism: Staurois parvus (assembly GCF_062004578.1). Classification (NCBI taxonomy): domain Eukaryota; kingdom Metazoa; phylum Chordata; class Amphibia; order Anura; family Ranidae; genus Staurois; species Staurois parvus. The sequence goes on along the minus strand of NW_028318705.1, from coordinate 405,005 downwards.
TTCAGAAGTGTCCCGTGTACATGGGGCCTAAGAAGGGGAAATGCTGGTTTTATTCAAGCTGCCAAATGCTTGTGGGATGTTTGTTATTGGTTTCTGACCTGCATTGGAAGAGTGACCACTGGGATATGTAGCTGTGACGGCTCCTATTTCACCCTACAGCAAGGCTGACCATGGAAGGGACCATATTCGACATAAGCAAATACTGAGAGGCACATGTATTCTTCCTTGAATATCTGTGTGCTTTGTGTATTTCTTCCATATTTGTACAGTAATCCAGTGTGAAACCTTTTTCCTCTGTGCAGGATATTCCTGTAATAAAGACCAGTGGTGGCTGCCCTCTCTCCATGTGCAGGGTGACTGGTCTTGTCTCCGCCCCCTCCTGTAGTTTTCTGCAGGCAGTTATGGTGGGTGGAGTATTCTGGGCTGCTATATGTACAGCACAGTGATTATGTCACTTCTACTTTTACAAGGTAGTAACTGGGTTTGTATAGGCCTTTGTATACAAAATTTCAGACAAACCAAACCAATATACACCTATTGGGATTTTTTTTTTTTTTTTTTTTTTTAACCAAAGACATGTAGCAGAAAACATTTTGGCCTATGTTTATGAAGAAATGCCATTTTTAAAAAAAATTTTATGGATAGGTTTTGTTTTATAACAAAGTAACAAATATTGTGGTTTTTTTTTTTTTTACACTTTTGTGGTCTTTTTTTAGTTTTATATACGAAAAAATTTAAAAACCCAGTGGTGATCAAATACCACTAAAACAGTGGTTCTCAACCTTCCTAATGCCGCGACCCTTTAATACAGTTCCTCATGTTGTGGTGACCCCCAACCATAAAATTCTTTACCCAGTAATTATAATTCATGAGTGTCGTTTTACCTCCAATACTGCTGCTTACAACACAGTAGCTGCTTTCAACACAGTAGCTGCTTTCAACACCGTAGCTGCTCATTACACATCGGAAATATGTGTTTTCCCAATGGTCTTAGGCGACCCCTGTGAAAGGGCCATTCGACCCCCAAAGGGGTCGCGACCCCCAGGTTGAGAACCACTGCACTAAAAGAAACCAAAATTTAAAAAAAAATATATAAATTTCATTTGGGTACAGCGCTGCATGACCACACAGTTACCGTTTTTTTAATCTTTTGTGGCTATTTAGAAATACAGTACATTTTAAATTAAGGTTTTTGTGCTTGGAGATGAGCTTCAAGCAGAACACGAGGCACGTTTCACAGATATTTTCCAGTAAGAAATGAAGTTTTAACCACTTGAGCACCAGAAGATTTTTTGCCATTTAGCACTGCAGTACTTTAACTGGTAATTGTGTGGTCATGCAGCGCTGTACCCAAATGAAATTTTATAGAATTTTTTTTTCACACAACAATTTAGCTTTCTTTTGGTGGTATTTGATCACTGCTGGGTTTTTAACTTTATTATATAAAAAATATAGTGGTTCACAGAGTGAACTCGGTGTAGAGCTAGTCACCCTGAGGTCAACACAAAGGACAAGGGGGCACTGTTTACATCTGGAGGAAAAGAGATTTAATCTCCAAACACAGAAAGGTTTCTTCACAGTGAGAGCTGTGGAAATGTGGAATAGACTCCCTCAAGAGTTGGTTGTGGCAGCTCAGTGGATTCCTTTAAAAAAAGTCCTGGATTCTTTCTTGGATATACAGAATATAACTGAATATAACATTTTATAGGTAAAGTTGATCCAGGGAATATCCGATTGCCTCTCGGGGGATCAGGAAGGAATTTTTTTTCCCCAGCAGAAGCAAATTGGATTGTGCTTTGCTGGGTTTTTTGCCTTCCTCTGGATCAACTGTGGGTGTAGGAGTATACTTTTTTTTTTTTTTTCTATGGTTGAACTGGATGGACTTTTGTCTTTTTTCAGCCAGACAAACTATGTAACTATATGTAACTAAAAAAAGACCACAAAATTGGGAAAAAAACCCCCAATATTTGTTACTTTCTGTTATAAAACAAAACCTATCCATAAAAATGTTTAAAAAATGTTATTTCTTCATAAACTTAGGCCAAAATGTATTCTGCTACATGTCTTTGGTTAAAAAAAAAAAAAAAAAATCCCAATAAGTGTATATTGATTGGCTTGTCTGAAAGTTATAACATCTACAAATGATGAGATAAACGAGGTGGTATCAAAACGTATACATACTTTAGCTACATTTACGCATTATGAATATAAAAAAAACAAAGCCGCGCAATCAAAACAAATTTTCTCAACCTTACAAATTGCAAGCTGAACACTTTAAAGCAAATTTCACAATACCGCAAAGCTTCTCTTAAATTATATTACCAGTGCAGCGCATAAAAATAGAAAAGCGAATAATTCACGAAAAAATATTATAGCCGCAAAGTACATCTAACAGAGTCCATACATAGAACCAGACCACCAGAATGGATGGTCAGATCACAATGTGCTCTTTGTTCCCCTTGATTTCATTCAGTACACTTTGATGCATCTGCGGAAACATTTGCCTGGACCAGTGGCATTGCCTTTTCATGTTTACAATCTTTATGGGAAAGGCGTTCTATGACCATCCTGTTAGTTCCGGGGTCATATCCATAAGCTGAGCAGCCATGATTATACATGGTGACGGGATCAAGCACCTTTAACACCTGAATGAATACTTTGTCACATGTATGACACATCGTGATCTGTCCATCTGTGCTGGTGGTCTGGTTCTATATATGGACTCTATTATCTGTACTTTGCTGCTATATTTTTTCATGAATTATTAGCTTTTTTTTTATTTTTTTGTGCTGCACTAGCTATGTTATTTATGATACTTTTATATACTACCACCTTTAACCTCCCTAGCGGTCTGATTATGTCAGTATTTCTGTGCTCAAAGCGGTACATTTTTTTGCATGGAAATGTTGTTTTTTTTATTGTAAGCCTGTAATTTTTAGGAATAACTCACTGAAATCTGTCCGATCAAGAGTCTAGTAAACATCCCGGGTAGGATCAAATTTGAAACACAAAAACATAAATTATAATTTAATAAATAATCATAAAAAAATAATATAATAAATTTAATTCAATAATGTAATCAAACCAAAATCACTGAAATTTGAAATGGAGCGCCAAGTTCGCACATCGCTGAGCAAAGTCGCAGAATCGTTTTCAGTGTCTGAAGAATTTCCCCCACGAATCATTATCACTCAATTCTGCAAGTGGTTCTAATTTACTATCGCTGTTCTCTAGACGGTCTAATACCGCTTTTGACATAAACGGACACTTTTTGGACGCCATGGACGTTTCTCAGTTTCCAGACAGAACAGTAAAAATGCAGGCAGGGCGCAGGACAAAGCACTCGGGACAAAATGTATGTGAAATGGTTTGATACAGGAATGTTATACTATGTGATTTAGTGAATGTCACTTTTTGGCATTTTCAAATTTCCCGCCAGTTCCGTCCCCCGTACGTCCCGACGTTGCAGGGGACAGAACCCGGAAGACAGATGCCGGCATCGGCCGGAGGAGATGGCCGGGGACGCTGCAGGGGGGACATTGCGGGTGCGCAGGACAAGGTAAGTACAGAAGTAATCCCGGAGCAGTGCTGAAAGGTATTCCCGAGTGTAGCTCGGGGTTACCGTTTGTGGTGCTGAAACTTACCCCGAGCTACACTCAGGAATACCGCCAGGGAGGTTAAAATAGTCCCCTTGCACAGCAATGCAGGGCTCCCAGTGTTCCTGCCACTGCTGGAATGTGTCCTGGAAGTCTTCTTTTCAAAACATGGCAAGCAGCTTCTGCTATTCACGCTGGATCTCCGCATTGTTCTCAAAACGGTGACCTTTGAGCTGGATCTTCGTGAAGAGGGCAAAGTCTGCAGGAGCCAAATCAGACGAGTAGGATGGGTGTGGAAGTGGAATTATCGTAGCCTGGAGACTAACTTGGCAGCAACATGGCGCATGTTCAAATCACACGTGAGGATCTCCTTGACTGATCTATATGACACACCAACAATGGCAGCAATGTTGTGGATTGTTCTCCGACGATCAGCATGTACAAGTTGCCGAATGGTTTCGAACTTTTTGGGGGTTGAGCTCGTTGATGGTCTTTCTGATCTCTCGTCTTCTTTCAGTGATGTTCTTCCGCTCTTAAAGTGTCCGTGCCACTCATAACACCTCAAACGACTTATTGCAGCTTCACTGTAAACGTGACAAATCATGTCAAATGTCTCTGTGGCAGATTTGGCCAGTTTTGCACAGAATTTCATGTTTGCTCTTTGTTCTAACTTGCTGTCCATGATTAAATGGCGGACATGATAACGCACATGGTCAGAATACCACCAGTTGCACAGCTCCTAATGTACACAGTGCGATTGTCTTTTGGCACACTGACTGAAGACGGTTGGTGCTTTCTGTGACTGTGCGTGGAGCCTTGTGCTGCAGTCTGTTGCGTGTTACAAAACTAGTCTTGAAACTCTTTGATACCACTTCGTATATTGGAATTTTTTTTCTATTTAGATATACAGTATCTCCCAGAAGTGAGTCCACCCCTCACATTTTTGTAAATATTTTATTCTATCCTTTCATGTGACAACACTGAAGAAATGACACTTTGCTACAATGTGACGTAGTCAGTGTACAGCTTGTATAACATGTAAATTTGCTGTCCCCTCAAAATAACTCAACGCACAGCCATTCATGTCTAAACTGCTGGCAACAAAAGTGAGTCCACCCCTAAGTGAAAATGTCCAAATTGGACCCAATTAGCCATTTTACCTCCCCGGTGTCATGTGACTCGTTAGTGTTACAAGGTCTCAGGTGTGAATGGGGAGCGGGTGTGTTAAATTTGGTGTTATCGCTCTCTCTCTCATACTGGTCACTGGAAGTTCAACATGGCACCTCATGTTCTGTGGTCTGATGAGACCAAGGTAAAGTGATTTGGTTCAGATGGTGTCAGGCGTGTGTGGCGGAAACCAGGTGAGGAGTACAAAGACAAGTGTGTCTTGCCTACAGTCAATCATGGTGGTGGGAGTGTCATGGTCTGGGGCTGCGTGAGTGCTACCAGCACTGGGGAGCTACAGTTCATTGAGGGAACCATGAATGCCAACGTGTACTGTGACATACTGAAGCAGAGTATGATCCCCTCCCTTCGGAGACTGGGCTGCAGGGCAGTATTCCAACATAATAACGACCCCAAACACACCTCCAAGACCACCACTGCCTTGTTAAACAAGCTGAGGGTAAAGGTGATGGGCTGGCCAAGCATGTCTCCAGACCTAAACCCTATTGAGCATCTGTGGGGCATCCTCAAACGGAAGGTGGAGGAGCGCAAGGTCTCTAACATCCACCAGCTCCGTGATGTCATCATGGAAAAGTGGAAGAGGACTCCAGTGGGAACCTGTGAAGCTCCGGTGACCTCCATGCCCAAGAGGGTTAAGGCTGTGCTGGAAAATAATGGCGGCCACCCAAAATATTGACACTTTGGGCCCAATTTGGACCTTGTCACTTAGGGGTGGACTCACTTTTGTTGCCAGCGGTTTAGACATTAATGGCTGTGTGTTGAGTTATTTTGAGGGGACAGCAAATTTACATGTTATACAAGCTGTACACTGACTACGTCACATTGTAGCAAAGTGTCATTTCTGCTGTGTTGTCACATGAAAAGATAGATTTAAATATTTACAAAAATGTGAGGGATGGACTCACTTCTGTGGGGTACTGTATATTATTATTTTTATTATTCTAAGCAATTTATAGTGGTATTGTGATGTCTCCTTTTAAAGAGAACCTATCACTTGCATGTTATTACGTAGGAGCCTTTTAGAGTCTTCTTGTGGTACCAGTACAGCCAAATAACAAAAAAAAACCCCCAAAAGAGTAGGTTGGGTTGTAAAGTGTTACTACACCCCGGACCCCGCATCCACTATATCTGTTCTCCCACAGTACACACAACATGGAAATGCAATTATTTTAGTAAATATGATCAACTGCTAAATACCTTTTTCTCATCAGCAGTTAGAGCAGTCTTGTGACTTCAGTAGAGCACTGGTAAAGCTTGTAGGAGGAGTTTTCTTTCTGTTCTAGGAGGATGCAGAACCCCTGACCTTTGAACAGTGCTGATTGGCCCTGTGCTGATCACATGCACTCTCTAAAGAAAAAAAAACAATACAAACCAAACTGAGCATGTGCTACGGGTTCAGTGTATCATCAGGTGGACATTTGAACAAGTGGAGGGGCAGAGAAGTCAGGATCAAACAGCCTTTTTCCACAATGCAGTGGATTAACCCCTTAGGCTCCACAGTGAGTATAACAAGCATGCTTTACTGCATATACAGACTGATTGTACTGTTGTGGGTTTAGTAACACTTTAAGCTTTGCCTAAGTAACATTTAGCTGACATGTGATACATTTGTTTTTTTTCTGTTTTCTAAACAAACACTTTTATTAATTTTCTCATTGTGTTTGAACAGGGACATCGGGAATGTGGTGGAAGTCTTATACGGGGATCTGCCCCCTCCTATTATGCTCATTGGACACAGCATGGGTGGTGCCATCGCCGTACACACTGCAGCTGCTAATCTTGTGCCAAGTTTGCTGGGACTCTGTATGATCGATGTTGTAGAAGGTGAGCAAAAAAAAAAAATGTTTTTCTTTTCAGATATTCCAGCAGCACATCTGCACACATGCAGAACATTTTCACTAGTTGTGTGGATGTGCTGCATTGGTCTCAACAAACATCATGGGGCTTTGTGACTTGTTAAAATGCCCCGTGTATGTGCAGATGTATTACAGGTCCAGGGGCGGACTGACCATTTGGAAACTCGGGCACTGCCCGAGGGCGCGGGGTCAGTAGGGGGCCCCATGAGATGCCCCTGGTACCTTTTTTCATAGACTTTTTTGAGTTTGGATAAGGACACAGGGGCCCCATGATCCCCTATTGCCCAGGGGCCCCATGAGTTGTCAGTCTGCCCCTGTACAGGTCTCTACCATACCTGAAACACCGATGGTACATCTCTGCACACACACAATCTTGCAGCACGCTTGCGCCCTGCATTCGATTTTGGAGAATCCCAGGAGGCAGTAGGGAATGATGTCATACTGACTAGGCCAGTTCAGCACCAAAAAAAGGTAGTAAACATTTTTTATTTATAAGAGAACATCAACCAATTCTTTTAGAACGAGCGGGGAGGAACGACGAATGCAAAAAAATTTTTTGAGTGTAGTTCAACTGTAATTTTTGGTTTTCAAGCTGGAACAGTGTTTCCTTTTATTAACCACTTCCAGTCCGGACACTTTCACCCCCTTCCTGCCCAGGCCAATTTTCAGCTTTCAGCACGATCACATTTTGAATGACAATTGCGCGGTCATGCAACACTGTACCCATATTAATTTTTTTGCATTTTTTTGAGACAGGTAAAGCTTTATTTTGGTGGTATTTATTCACCACTGGGATTTTTATTTTTTTTGCTATGTAAATGAAAAAGTCCAAAAATTTTGGAAAAAAGTGTTTTTCTTATAAAATTTTGCAAATAGTATTTCATCATAAATCTTGGCCAAAATGTATTCTGTTTGTCCTTTTAGTAAAAAAAAAAAAAAAACCAAATTCGTTTATAACCAAAAATTTATAATTTTTAAACCTTTTTTTTTTAACCTTTTTATTATTTTTATATTATTTATGTGTTTTTTTTTTTACATACTGTCACCCTAACAGTACAGTGTCACCATAGTGACACTGTACTACTTGTGGGGGGTGATGAAGTTTTTTTTTTTTTTTTTTACACTGATTGCTTTTACACACATAAAGGCTGTAAAAGCAATCATTTCTCCTTCTCTCTAGCTGCATTCTTGCAGCCATTGAGAACTACTGTGTGAGCTGTGATTGGTCACAGCGTGTCACATGGTACAAGGCTGTTGTGAATAGCCTTGTACCATGTGACCTCTGTGATCATTCACAGATTTCACACGTAGTAAGCAATGATGGTACAAGTGACATCTTGCTTACTACTCTGCATGTGATCACTGATTGGCCAATGAGTGATCACATGATCGGGACCTTGTACAGAGGTCCCGTGCAACGATTGGTGTTCCACTGTGTCCGGAGGAAACGGCAGGCACCAAATTGCGATGCTGCGTGCTCCCAGGGAGCGCGCACAACTAGAAAATGCGGCTGACGTTTATGAACGGCAATCCGCCCCTGGAGTGCCACCGTCCTGCCGTTTATAAACAGCAGGCGGACCGCAAGTGGTTAACAGATGACGAAAGTTCAGCTGCTTCAGTCAATGAAAACTCAGTGTTGTGCCACTAATGGCTTCCTGCTCGACCAAAGCATTTCTGTTTTATATTGTGAATCCACTTATTATTATTATTATTATTATACAGGATTTATATCGCGCCAACAGTTTGCTCAGCGCTTTACAATATAACGGGAGACAATACAGCAACAATACAGTTCAATACAAGAGGGTTAGGAGCTGCCACTGCTAGTTACCTGGCTGTATCTGGCTTCAATACTGTGGTGTTGCAGCAGGGGTTGATTGACATTCCTAGATACTCCATACCTACGGCAGTGTGCTGGCTTGTTTGGGGGGGTGCATATCAGTAGGAATCTGAACACAGGAGTACAGGCATGATGTGGGTCCGCACAGTATCCTGTATTTCCAGGGCTGGATGACAAGGCGCAAACTGAATGTTCTGGGATGGAGCGGCTTCCATGCCTTGTGCGATCAGAATGAAACCAGTAGGCTGTATCTGAAATGGACAGAAAGAATCACCAGATATTTACACAATGTTTTAAAAGCAATAAACCTGCGCTTGGGTAAATACTCTGGTCATATAACTACAAAACATAAAATAAAAATCAAAGAAAAGCAGCTGGCATATCAGGCAATATAAGTAATAAAAAATATAAAATTGCGGCGCTAATCAAAAACCTATAATCATAAAGTCCAATTAATAAAAAAAAATTCCAATTAAAATGTCCCAAGCGAAGTTCCCACGATCCACCATCACCAAAACACCCCAATGGTTCAACCTCTTACCAGAAATTTAGACCGAAGCACACCGGTCAATATACGCAACTCAAATGGGTGATGAATATTTTGCAGATAATGGAGCTGGCAATCCTCGCCAAGATTGATTTCAATCTTCCTCTCAAAAGATCTTTACAGGTCCTCTAATTTCTCAGCAGTTCACTCAAACAAAACAGCATTACCATTGTGCGGCCTTGATGGTCATCTCGCCATCAACAAACATGGCGGCAGCAAGCCATGTGCTCACATCTGCAGGCCTCCACCTTCTTCTCACCCCTTCCCCCACCCTATAACTGATCACTGCATAAATCCCATTTTGCGTACCTAATTCTGCAGTTCTGTGATGCTTTGTGTCCCAAGTCAGTTGCCATTTTTATTGACGAGTCCTTCTTCAGGTGTTCAGGTTTTCTTTGCTAGAACCTTGTACCTTGTACCCCTCTGTCTGGAGATGTGTGTAGATAGCAGATAATATTTTATAACACGTCAGAGGTTTCCTGTGTCAGGACAAGATCCTTTTTTAGCACCCAAAGCAAAAAGGTCAAAGTTCGACTCTCACCGCAACCACTCCATCCCCCCCAAACAAGCCGCCACCCTATTCTTCTTCTTCCCTGTTAGCTGTGAATTACTTTAGCAGTATCGGCTGCATTTCCAGCTCTCTTTGCGTCCCCTTCCCGCTAGAGCAGTCAAGGCTGTTGCCTCTTCTGCCTTTCCCTCAGCCCGACCCTTATGGTGCCTCAGATGTTTTAAAACGGTCATTTGTTCTGTACAGAAATGTACATTGCATTGTTTGTCACATCCTACTTTGGCATTGGCATACTTCATTTGGGCTCTGCAGGGGTTCCTTCCAGAAGGCTGGAGGTAAGGGGACAGCAACAAGTTTGTTCAATAACAAAAAGCGCAAGCAGGAAAGTGCAAAATAATGTACCCATAGCAGCCAATAAAAGTCAAATTTTTCTATGACCTGGATACCGTAAATGGATTTCTGATTGGTTGCATGGGTTACTGCACTATGTGTTTTACAACTTCAGTTGTTAAAGTGTTACTAAACCCAGGACCCTGCATTCACTATATCTGATCTCCCAGGACCCTGCATTCACTATATCTGATCTCCCAGGACCCTGCATTCACTATATCTGATCTCCCAGGACCCTGCATTCACTATATCTGATCTCCCAGGACCCTGCATTCACTATATCTGATCTCCCAGGACCCTGCATTCACTATATCTGGTCTCCCCGGACCCCGCATTCACTATATCTGGTCTCCCCGGACCCCGCATTCACTATATCTGGTCTCCCCGGACCCCGCATTCACTATATCTGGTCTCCCCGGACCCCGCATTCACTATATCTGGTCTCCCCGGACCCCGCATTCACTATATCTGGTCTCCCCGGACCCCGCATTCACTATATCTGGTCTCCCCGGACCCCGCATTCACTATATCTGGTCTCCCCGGACCCCGCATTCACTATATCTGGTCTCCCCGGACCCCGCATTCACTATATCTGGTCTCCCCGGACCCCGCATTCACTATATCTGGTCTCCCCGGACCCCGCATTCACTATATCTGGTCTCCCCGGACCCCGCATTCACTATATCTGGTCTCCCCGGACCCCGCATTCACTATATCTGGTCTCCCCGGACCCCGCATTCACTATATCTGGTCTCCCCGGACCCCGCATTCACTATATCTGGTCTCCCCGGACCCCGCATTCACTATATCTGGTCTCCCCGGACCCCGCCTTCACTATATCTGGTCTCCCCGGACCCCGCCTTCACTATATCTGATCTCCCCGGACCCCGCATTCACTATATCTGGTCTCCCCGGACCCCCATTCACTATATCTGGTCTCCCCGGACCCCGCATTCACTATATCTGGTCTCCCAGGATCCCGCATTCTCTATATCTGATCTCCCAGGACCCCGCATTCACTATATCTGATCTCCCAGGACCCCGCATTCACTATATCTGATCTCCCAGGACCCCGCATTCACTATATCTGGTCTCCCAGGACCCCGCATTCACTATATCTGGTCTCCCCGGACCCCGCATTCACTATATCTGGTCTCCCCGGACCCCGCATTCACTATATCTGGTCTCCCCGGACCCCGCATTCACTATATCTGGTCTCCCCGGACCCCGCATTCACTATATCTGGTCTCCCCGGACCCCGCATTCACTATATCTGGTCTCCCCGGACCCCGCATTCACTATATCTGGTCTCCCCGGACCCCGCATTCACTATATCTGGTCTCCCCGGACCCCGCATTCACTATATCTGGTCTCCCCGGACCCCGCATTCACTATATCTGGTCTCCCCGGACCCCGCATTCACTATATCTGGTCTCCCCGGACCCCGCATTCACTATATCTGGTCTCCCCGGACCCCGCATTCACTATATCTGGTCTCCCCGGACCCCGCATTCACTATATCTGGTCTCCCCGGACCCCGCATTCACTATATCTGGTCTCCCCGGACCCCGCATTCACTATATCTGGTCTCCCCGGACCCCGCATTCACTATATCTGGTCTCCCCGGACCCCGCATTCACTATATCTGGTCTCCCCGGACCCCGCATTCACTATATCTGGTCTCCCCGGACCCCGCCTTCACTATATCTGGTCTCCCCGGACCCCGCCTTCACTATATCTGGTCTCCCCGGACCCCGCCTTCACTATATCTGGTCTCCCCGGACCCCGCATTCACTATATCTGGTCTCCCCGGACCCCGCATTCACTATATCTGGTCTCCCAGGATCCCGCATTCTCTATATCTGATCTCCCAGGACCCCGCATTCTCTATATCTGATCTCCCAGGACCCCGCATTCACTATATCTGATCTCCCAGGACCCCGCATTCACTATATCTGATCTCCCAGGACCCCGCATTCACTATATCTGGTCTCCCAGGACCCCGCATTCACTATATCTGGTCTCCCCGGACCCCGCATTCACTATATCTGGTCTCCCCGGACCCCGCATTCACTATATCTGGTCTCCCCGGACCCCGCATTCACTATATCTGGTCTCCCCGGACCCCGCATTCACTATATCTGGTCTCCCCGGACCCCGCATTCACTATATCTGGTCTCCCCGGACCCCGCATTCACTATATCTGGTCTCCCCGGACCCCGCATTCACCATATCTGGTCTCCCCGGACCCTGCATTCACCATATCTGGTCTCCCATAGTACGCAGAACATGAATATGCAATTATTTTAGTAAATATAAACCTCTAAATACCTTTTCTCATCAGCAGTTAGAGCAGTCTTGTGACTTCAGCTAAAGTTTGTAGGAGGAGTTTTCTTTCTGCTCTAGGAGGATGCAAAACCCCTGACTCTGTCTGGTCAGTGCTGATTGGCCCTGTGTTGATCACATGCACTCTCCCAAGAAAAAAAGAAAACCTCTCTAGCAATACACACTAAACTGAGCATGTGCATGTGGCTACGGGCTCAGTCTGTCTTATCAGGTGGACATTTTAAATATAAACTGCTAAATACTTTTTCTCATCATCAGTTACAGCAGTCTTGTCTATCAGTGTCCAGCAGAGCACCTGTTAAACCTTGTAGGAGGTGTTTTCATTATATAGGAGGATGCAAAACCCCTGACCTCTTGTCTGGACAGTGCTGATTGGCAAACTGAGCATGTGCAGAGTGACTCCACACAATATGTTTTATCAGGCGATAAGAGGGGGACACTGGAAGAAGGGAAGGATCAGAGAAGTCAGGATCAAACAGCCTTTTTACACAATGCAGAGGATTAACCCTTTAGATTCCACAGCGAGAATAACAAGCATGCTTTACTGCATATACTGCATGCCCAACGGATAAAATTCAAAACATTAACAATAATATATAAAGCCATTTATAACTCTTCACCAAATTACATCACCAATCTTGTTTCCAAATATCACCCAAACCGTCCTCTCCGCTCCTCCCACGACCTCCTGCTCTCTAGCTCCCTAGTCTCCTCCTCCCATGCACGTCTCCAGGACTTCTCCAGAGCTTCCCCCATCCTCTTGAACTCTCTAGCCCAATTTTATCAGACATCGCTTACTCTGCTCACTTTTAGGTTTTCAGAGATCGCCTACCTCTTTAGGGAAGCCTATCCTGCTCTCAGCTAATAATGGAATCTTCTACTCCTCCTACCAGTCCATCCCCCACAGTTACTACCTTTTGTACCACGAGCCCCTCCCTCTTAGATGGTAAGCTCCAAGGAGCAGGGCCCTCCTATCGCTCTTGTATTGAACTGTATTGTCTCTCGTTATATTGTAAAGCGCTGAGCAAACTGCTGGCGCTATATAAATCCTGTATAATAATAATAATATACAGACTGCTTTTACATTTGTGGGTTTAGTAACACTTTAATTAGCAGAAACATGCAGCCCGATTTATTAGTTTGCTTTTTTCTACCTAACTTTACATTTGTTTTCCAGGCACAGCCATGGATGCACTAAATAGTATGCAGAACTTCCTCCGCAGCCGCCCCAAGACCTTCAAATCACTGGAGAATGCAATAGAATGGAGGTCAGTAGTTTCAGTTTTATGAAAGTTACAAAAAATGCAAATTCTTACTTGAAATGAAGTGACTTTAACCACTTGCCGCCCAGCCACTGTACATATACGGCGGCAGGGCGGCACTCGCAGGCAAAACCACGTTTTAAAACGTGTTTTGTAAACAAATAGGGGGCGCGCGCGAGGCGCGCCGCCGCCCTATTTGTCCCGCGGATCACCGCCGCAGATGTCAGTCGCCGGGTCACAGCCGGTCCTTAGCCGCTATGTCCCGGCGATCGGCGGCAAACAGTGACAGAGAGCACAGCTGCAGTAGCTGTGCTGTCTGTCACTTCCCTGTCAGCTCGAGATTGAGCTGATCGAGAAAGAAGAGTTTCTCTTTCTCGATCAGCCTTGTGCCGCCCAGTACACACCCCGCCCCCTAGTAAAACACTCCCCTCACTCCTATAACCCTTCCCTGCAAAATAAAGTTAACCCCTTCCTCCCCAGTGCCATTAGTACAGTGTCAGGTTTTTTTTGTTTTTCTTTGCACTGATCACTGTATTAGTGTTTTTGGGGATGTCAGTGACCCCAAGTCAGTACCCCCCAATGTCAGAATGTCCGCTGCAGTACCGCCATAAGTCGCTGGTTGCAGCCATAAGTCCCTGATCGCCGCCATAATTCGTTGATCGCCGCCATTGTTAGTATAAAAAAAACCCTAAAAATCCCAGTATCTTTCCCACCATTTGTAAACGCTATAACTTTCACGTGAACCAATTAATTTACACGTATTGGGTTTTTTTTTAGCAAAGACATGTCGCAGAATGCATTTTTGCAGAAATTTATGACTAAATTTGATTTTTGCATTTTTTTTTTACTGGACATGTTTTATAGCAAAAAGTCCAAAATATTTATTTTTTTTTCCTCAAAATTGTCAGACTTTTTTTTTTTTTAGCGCAAAAAATAAAAAACGTACAGGCGATCAAATACCACCGAAAGCTCAATTTGTGGGGAAAAAAAGGATGTAATTTTCATTTATGTACCGTATTGCATGACCGCGCAATTGTCCGTTAAACTAGCGCAGCGCTGTATAGCACAAAAATGGCGTAAATTGCAGTATCTATACCATAGTTTGTAGACGCTATAACGTTCACAAAAAGCAATCAATATACACTTATTGGGATTTTTTTTACCAAAAACATGGAGCAGAATACATTTTGGCCTAAATTTATAACCAACTTTGAGTTTACTATATATTTTTTATAGCTGAAAATAAAAAATATTGTTTTTCTTCAAAATTTTTGGCCTTTTTTTGTTTATAGCGTGAAAAATAAAAAGCGCACAGGTGATCAAATACCACCGAAAGAAAGCTCTATTTGTTTGAAAAAAAGGACGTAAATTTAGTTTGGGTGCAGCATTGCATGACCGCGCAATTATCAGTTGAATTAGTGCAGCGCCGAGTAGCAAAAAGAGGCCATTAAGGGGGGTAAATCCTCTGGAGCTCAAGTGGTTAAAACTACACAAATGTTTTACATACGGCATGTATCCCTATATAGATGGCATAAAAATAAATCTTGAGAATAATCCTCCTTTACTGTCCATAGTGTGAAGAGCGGTCAGATCAGGAATCTGGACTCGGCCCGCGTCTCCATGGCTGGACAAGTCAAGCAGTAAGTATTGAGTCAAAGCCTCTGTCTGGAGCCCTGGAGTTTCCTGAAATGTACTCATTGGAGAACCTCTCTACTCCATAGATGTGAAGAAGACTCAAGTCCTGAGGGGCCCAAAGCTATAGTGGAAGGTATTATCGAGGAAGAGGAGGAGGATGAGGAAGAAAATGGAGGCCAGTCCATCAATAAAAGGAAGAAGGAGGATGATACTGAGGTAGCTAGGAGTATGGGATGTCTCTCCCTCACCGTTTTGACCATAGTGTGCTTGTGCATGCCTGAGTGATACTATTGATCAGAAGCTGATGGGACTGGTTTACACATCACCTGTACTAAACCCAAGAAGCAGTAATTGGGCTCTTATACAGGCCATACATGGTTCGAATTCCAAACTATTTTCTATCCAAAAATCAAAACGTTGTTTGTTCTGTAATCCGATGGTGCCACCAATGATTTTGAAAATCCGTCGTTTTTCACAAATTTTCCAGCTTGCACGATAATCGAAATGGGGAGGAACCACAAAAATTGGCCAATGCCATTGCCCCACTAACAGAGCGAAAATAGGCCTTTTATTCTTAGGTCTGATTTTGCACGAAAATCGTTTGGAGTTCGAACCATGTATGGCCTGAATTAGTCCAGGGCTATGAGGTAGTCAAGTATGCAGCTGTCTCAGCACAAGGCAAGTAAAAGATTCAGATTGGGAGTGGGGATTCGGGTATGATTTGTGGTCTGCCAAGTCTCTGTTCTCAGCCAGGTAACAGCGGACCTGATGTAACAAGCTGCAGGATAGGTATAGCATTGAGTTCTATAGGGAGGGCAGTGAGAGCTCATCATAAATTCCTTTCCATCTATGCGTCAGTCGCACATTCTGCCCATCTGCTTGTGCACCAGTTGTCGGGGCACCCATACTTAGCAATAGTCTTTTCTATCCTAACGTTTCTGTTTTGAGGACATTCTACTCCACTGTACATAAGTATCTCTGTTATATACTTCATACTGCTCCCTTCTGTATGTCCATTACTCCGCATATCTGTATTGTGGACACTGTATATGGATATCACTAATAAATAATTAGTGTTGCGCTGCTCTGTGACAAAAATTGACCAGAGACTGCGGACACAGTACAGGAGATGACCAGAGACTGCGGACACAGTACAGGGGATGACCAGAGACTGCGGACACAGTACGGGAGACGACCAGAGGCTGCGGACACAGTACGGGAGACGACCAGAGGCTGCGGACACAGTACGGGAGACGACCAGAGGCTGCGGACACAGTACGGGAGACGACCAGAGGCTGCGGACACAGTACGGGAGACGACCAGAGGCTGCGGACACAGTACGGGAGACGACCAGAGGCTGCGGACACAGTACGGGAGACGACCAGAGGCTGCGGACACAGTACGGGAGACGACCAGAGGCTGCGGACACAGTACGGGAGACGACCAGAGGCTGCGGACACAGTACGGGAGACGACCAGAGGCTGCGGACACAGTACGGGAGACGACCAGAGGCTGCCGACACAGTACGGGAGACGACCAGAGGCTGCCGACCTTTGGAGAGCAAGTGGGGGGGTGGACCCCGACCCCAATTTGATAGGTTCCCACTTTCACAGAGTTGTCCTCCCTGTAATCTTGTAGGACACGTGACAGGTCTCAGAAGACTACAGGTGGCCATTCACAAAGCGCAGCGCTTCTCGCACATGCGCAGTGGGCACTTGGCTGTGAAGCCGCAAGCTTTCACAGCCGGGTGCCCACACTGAAGGTGCCGGGGAGAGAAGACGGCCGGTGAAAGCAGTACACTGCTGAACCGAGGAACAGGTAGGATCGAGGAGCAGGTTCTTCTGTACAGTAGAGCCAAACGGCCGGCTGGCCTGGTATTCTAACACCGGCCGCTCCATATTCACTCCATAAGACGTACAGACATTTTTCCCCATTTTTTTGGGGGGAGTTGGGAGTGCATCTTATGGAGCGAAAAATACGGTAGTTAAAACAAATAATTCTTATAGTAAGGCCCATGTGAATGAATAAATGATAAACAGTCTTGTGTACCTCAAAAAGTTCAACTTGCTGGTGTCAGTGGTCTACACATGTTCATGTGCTCCAACAAAACGTAAAAAGCGTCAAATCATTCAGGTTAGCGGCCACTTTTTCTGGTGGTGGAGCATTTTTCAATTTTGTTGGAGCACATGAATATGTGTGGAGTACTGACACCAGCAAGTTGAACTTTTTGAAATATACAAAACTGTTTATCATTATTTACTATATGAATTATGTGTTTTAACTATATTGTGATTGATTTGTGTCACAGAGCGCAACACTAATTATTTATTATCGGTTTAATTTGGTGTGGGAACACTGTGTTTTGCAGCAACTCTTTTGGTCTTTATTTTTTGTTTTTATTTTATATTAATATATCTTAGTTGTTTTGGTAGCGCACATTTGTTTTGTGTTTTTCATCTTTAACTGTGTATGGATATGTTCTACAACTCAAATTTATAAACTATGCCATACCTTCTATACTGCAAGCCCCTCCATCCTGTACACCTTCCTGTATGTTTTATACTGTACACCATTCCCTGTATACACTGTGCTGTTCAATCTCTACTGCTTGCTGCTCTATTCTTTACTGTGCACTGATCCACTCTGTACACTGTGCTGTACAATATGTACTGCTTGCTGCTCCACTCTGTACACTGTGCTGTACAATATGTACTGCTTGCTGCTCCACTCTGTACACTGTGCTGTACAATATGTACTGCTTGCTGCTCCACTCTGTACACTGTGCTTTACAATTCTGTACTACTTGTTTCTCCACTCTATACACTGTGTTGTACAATCTCTACTGCTTGCTGCTCTGCTCTATACCCTGTGCTGTATGTTCTTTACCGTGCACTGCTCCACTCTGTACCCTGTGCTGTACAATATGTACCGCTGGCTGCTCCACTCTATACACTATGCTTTACAATTCTGTACTGCTCGCTGCGCCACTCTATACACTGTACTGTACATTCTTCACTGCACACTGCTCCATTCTATACCCTGTGCTGTAAATTCTTTACTGCACACTACTTCACTCTATACCCTGTACTGTACATTTTTCACTGCACACTGCGTCACTCTATACACTGTGCTGAACATGCTGTACTGCACAATTCTGTACTGTAAATGCTGTGCTGTACATTCTATACAGTGTGCTGTACATTGAGTGCTGCACAGCGTTCCACTGTATATACTGTCCTGTGTTGTACACTGTGCTGTTTGTTCTGTACGGCACACTGCCTCACTCTGTACACTGTGCTGTTTGTTCTGTACGGCACACTACGTCAGGTTCAGGTTCCATGTTGCTTCATTGTTCTGTTTAAATCTTCCACCATTTAGACCAAGAAGGAACGTCCTTATACCTGGAGGATCGAGCTGTCCAAAACGGAGAAATACTGGGAAGGCTGGTTCCGGGGGCTCTCCAACCTCTTTCTCAGCTGTCCAATCCCTAAACAACTTCTCCTGGCAGGTAAGCCACCCCCACACTGTGCATGGTATGGTCCACCCTTCATTATCTGCTGTCAGTTCTGTAAACAGTAGCTTCAGATGCATCCCATTGCTTTGTGTTCATTTATCTTGTTTGCCTCCCTTTTTTAGGAGTTGACAGACTGGATAAAGACCTCACAATAGGGCAGATGCAGGGTAAGAATGATACTCAGTGCTCTAATCTACATTCTTGTAATTTTTGAACCTTGATAAACACATAGCACCTTGTTTGATGCCTGCTGGGGCCCCGTCTGTCCAGTAAACCGCTGCCAGCCATTTAGAAGCGACACCATGCAACTCCCAGTGTCACTCAGTTGCATTGCCAGCAGTTTCCAGTTCTGATTGTGGACAGATGTCAACAATGTGGCTATGCATTTATCAAGGCACATGTGTTATATGGCTGTTTTTAATGTTCATAAATTAATTCTAGGGTGAAATTCTATTTTTTCAAGATATTACCCAGCGATCCTGCCACTTCCCTCATTATAAGCTGATTTTCCACGCAGGACTGGCAATGCTATTCAGCCGCTAATGAAACAGACAATCCTCTAGGTGTTGTCAGCAACTGGAAGCTGCCATGCTCCAATAGGAAGCCATTCTGTCTGTGAAGGCTTCCTCCAGTGCGAATGTGCTCTTGTGGCTGCCATTGACAATGCTCAGTCCAGATAAGGAACATATAGCTCCTCCCTCCCTCCCTGATAAAAGGACAAGCAGTGAGGGATAGCAGTCACTTGACTGCAAAGAAACAAGGAAAAAACATTTCAATGGTACTTTTTAATTGATTGGTTTTCAATCTCTGCTGTGCAGCCATAGAAGTACCATTTGGGACTTGGTTTCCTTTTTATCTACGGTAACATAAATCAGTAGTGTACAAAAATTGCCCCTCTTTCTTTCTTGAGCTCATCTCTCTGTCACTCTGCTCTTTCCTCCTATCGGTATAGCTTTTTGCATTGCAACACAACTCATTGTTTTTTTTTCTTTTTTTTTTGTTCTGCTTCTTCCTCTCCCAGTCTGAGTGGTGCTGTGCAGTGGATTGCAAGAGACTGATACCAAGTCACATTCAGGGGCTGACACTGCTTTCATTTTGAAAATACATTTAAATTGTCAGTAAACCAAAAATAATTTGTGTCATTGCCTCTTAAATGAATTGGGCTCGAAAGTTTCTTTTATTGCTATATTGTTAGATCGTAAATATCTGACGCTGTAATTTCGCTGTACTTCCATCTTCAGCATGGCAATGCTGAAGGTGGAGGGATCAGCCGAAATTGTGTTGCCACAAAGTACAGGGTCAACCAGATATTTACTATCTACAAATACAGTAATAAAAGAAACTTTGAGCTTTTCAGCTGATCCTTTCACACTCAGCGTTGCCAGTCTCATCATGCATGCTGCATTTTTCCCTAGTTGGAAGTTACGGACGTCCTAGTTTCTCCTCCTGAAGCCGACTGACACTCTGCACATGCTTGCCTGAGTGTTATATGAAAGAACACATCCGCAGCATCATTTTAGATGTGCATGTTCCCTGCTGACAGGTGGGCTGCGCAATCTGCTGATCAGTTGCTTGATTACACTGTCAGTCCTGCTTCTGGAACACATTGCAGAGCTAAAGCCTTCAGCGCCCAGTGGCCACCAGGGAGGAACATGCACAATTAAAGGGATGCTGGGGATGTGTTTTTCATTTAACACTTGTGCTCATAGCTTCATCACACACTAAAAATAATCCTTTACACGAAGAGTAACGTGTGGAGATATGGGCTGTATCATGTGACTGAAAGACATGAATCTAGAAAAACATATTTGAGCTTAGAGAAAGTATGCAATTTATGGGTAGGTATTGTTTGGGTGAGTGAGTTCTAATGGATGATGTGATGTATTAATGAAAGAACCACTTTAGTTTGCTGAGTGGTTACATGAAGAGCTTCTCTCCTTCCACAGCCCTTAAACATAAATCAAACCCACATTTTTTTTCATCAAGACTGTAATTGAAGGGTAATCTCCCCCAGCGGGGATGCAGGCTGTAGTTGAAAGCAGACCTTAGGTTGCAACTTTACCCCCACTCTCCAAAACTAAAATTTAAGACGCTTACAGAATCTTTTTTTCTTGCCCTCAACAGGAAAGTTCCAGATGCAGGTCCTCCCACAGTGTGGTCATGCTGTACATGAAGATGCCCCGGATAAAGTAAGAAAACAACGAACGGCTAATTATTTTTGACCAGCCTTATTTTACAGTGTTTTGTACATAAAGAATAATTCCAGGTATGGTGTATACAGTACCTGGCCGATGCACCATACTTGACCAATGCACCTGGAAGCTGGAAATCACTTTCTGTATTTTTCGCTCCATAAGACGCACCTGACCATAAGACGCACCTAGGTTTTAGAGGAGAAAAACAAGAAAAAAAATATTCTGAACCAATGGACTGCAGACATAGTACAGGGGATGACCAGAGACTGCGGACACAGTACAGGGGATGACCAGAGATTGCGGACATAGGACAGGAGATGACCAGAGACTGCGGACACAGGACAGGAGATGACCAGAGACTGCGGACATAGTACAGGAGATGACCAGAGACTACAGACACAGGACAGGAGATGACCAGAGACTGCAGACACAGTACAGGGGATGACCAGAGACTGCAGACACAGTACAGGGGATGACCAGAGACTGCAGACACAGTACAGGGGATGACCAGAGACTGCAGACACAGTACAGGGGATGACCAGAGACTGCAGACACAGTAAAGGGGATGACCAGAGACTGCAGACACAGTACAGGGGATGACCAGAGACTGCAGACACGGTACAGGGGATGACCAGAGACTGCGGACACGGTACAGGGGATGACCAGAGACTGCGGACACGGTACAGGAGATGACCAGAGACTGCGCACACGGTACAGGAGATGACCAGAGACTGCGCACACGGTACAGGAGATGACCAGAGACTGCGCACACGGTACAGGAGATGACCAGAGACTGCGCACACGGTACAGGAGATGACCAGAGACTGCGCACACGGTACAGGAGATGACCAGAGACTGCGCACACGGTACAGGAGATGACCAGAGACTGCGCACACGGTACAGGAGATGACCAGAGACTGCGGACACGGTACAGGAGATGACCAGAGACTGCGGACACGGTACAGGAGATGACCAGAGACTGCGGACACGGTACAGGAGATGACCAGAGACTGCGGACACGGTACAGGGGATGACCAGAGACTGCGGACACGGTACAGAAGACTAGAGACTGCAGACAGTAAAGGAGATTACCAGAGACTGCGGACCTTTGGGGAGGGAGGGGGAACGGGTACCTGAATTTGACAGGTACCCGCTCCCACTTCCACGGAGTTGTCCTTCCTTCTTCCCACGGCAGCTTCTATGACAGCCGGGTGCCCACTGCGCATGCGCGAGAAGCGCTGCGCTTTGTGAATGGCCCGGAGCCTTTTGGGACCTGTTATGTGTCCCAGAAGACACCGGACCATTCTAAAAGTGCAGCGTTTCTCACGCATGCGCAGTGGGCACCCGGCTGTCACAGAAGCTGCCGCGGGAAGACTGCAGCGCTGGAGCGAGGAACAGGTAAGGCCCTGCAGGAGAGAAGAGCTAAGCGGCCGGCCCGATATTCTGACATGGTGGCGGCAGAAATACCGGACCGGCCGCTTTACATTTGCTCCATAAGATTCACTGACGTTTTCCCCCCTTTTTTGGGGGGAAAAAAGTGAGTCTTATGGAGCGAAAAATACGGTAAGTAGACAGTATACAGGAAGTCGGCTTCCCAGCATAGGCTCCATTCAGAGAATGCTTTGCATTTTTAAAATGAAAGCAAAGCGTTCTCTGATTGAACAAGGTGGAGAGGTGGGACAGTGACATCACGCTCTCCAACTCGTCCAATCAGAGGACGCTTTAAATTCATTTAGTAAATACAAAGCCTTCTCTGAATGGTCCCTGTGCCAAGTGGACAGTCTCCTGTGTTGAGAATACAGGAGAGCGGCCAGTTGGTGTGGGACCCGGCAGCAAGTGGAGATCACTGGAGTCTACCTAGACTTCCAGCTTCCAGGGCATTGGCCAGGTATGGTCTGTAACCAATGTATACATAACATGTATATAAAAGAATGCAGCGCTTTACAATGACATAAGACTAATATAGCAATCAATATGAACATACAAAGATAAAATGTGCTAAAATGAGACTAGGATACAAGTGTGAATAGCATCTAGGTACAGGGGCGGACTGACAACTCATGGGGCCCCCGGGCAATAGGGGATCATGGGGCCCCTGTGTCCTTGACCAAATTCAAAAAAGCCTATGAAAAAGGTACCAGGGGCATCTCATGGGGCCCCCTACTGACCCCGGGCCCTCAGGCAGGGCCCGAGTTTCCAAATGGTCACAAGGTGAAGTAGTGACATCCTGCGTAGAAACCTAGAAATAACCAAAAAGTGCACAGTCATATATATAATAAGAGACACGCGTCTAGGTATGACGCATATGGTGCAAAAGTGGCAACAAATGTCCAATATAATAAGTTGGTGAACTTCCATGCTTCAAGTGGGTGTGGGAATGAGTATATATTGCACTAACCAGATAGCGCATTTGAGTAACAGACCATCCCTGGTCATCATCATCCTAGGGGTAACCTCAAGGATCATCTGGTATACGGTCCGCACATCAGCTGATCGTCCCACTGCTACTCTCCGGATCTCCAGGATAACTCCACTCCAAGTGTATATGTACCCAAAGTATGCACTACAGGAATCCACCTTGATTCCTGTGCAATAATATTGATTGATAGACAGCAATAGGAGCCAATGCCTGTACGGACTAGATCCGCCTCCGGGCCGACGAGCTTTTAGTAAATACAAAGCCTTCTCTGAATGGTCCTTGTGCCTAGTGGACAATCTCCTGTGTTGAGAATACATGAGAGCAGCCAGTTGGTGTGGGACCCGGCAGCAAGTGGAGATCACTGGAGTAGCAGAGTCTACCTAGACTTCCAGGGCATTGGCCAGGTATGGTATATACAGTACATAGTTACATTGGTCTGTAAGCAATGTATACATAACATACTGGTGCCCCGAAGTATTCTTAAATAGACACTAAATGGCCAAATTATTTGTGTACCCTTGAACATCGCACTCACTATATGGCTAAAACTCCTCTCCAGATGAGTTCAAGTGTGTTCAACGAAGGGCATTGTTAATCCTAGACCATACAAAGACATTTGTTCACTTCCAACCTTGTGGTGACAGTTTGGGGAAGGTCTTTTTTTCATGACTTTGACCCTGTAGCCAGACATGGTGTAATGAGTTTGGTGTGGAGGGACTAGAGTATACTGAAAGAGCCCTAACCCCAACCCTACTGTACACCTTTGGGGTGAATTGGAACAGGTCTTCTTATCCAACATCAGTACCTGACTTCACCAATGTTGATTGAATGAGTACAAGTTTCCAGGGGCACACTTCAAAATCTTGTGGAAATCCTACCCAGAAGAGCAAAGACTGTTTATAGCTTCAAAAGGAGACCGACTCGTCATATTAATGTCCATGGTTTTTAGAATGGGATATCCAACAAGCTGATATACAGTTGTGTTCAAAGTAATAGCAGTCAGACATCACTAACCGGATCAATCACTGTTTTTGGTAGAAATGATATTTCTACATGGCAAATAATTTACTAGCAGGTGTAGTAGAGTAATAGAAATCCAACAGACCCAACAGTCATGACATGCATGCTGCTGATTCTGTGTCATTGAATCACTCATTGAAAGGGGCATGTTCAAAATAATAGCAGTGTGGAGTTCGATTAGTGAGGTCATTCATTCTTTGAAAAACAGGTGGCAATTATTGCCCTTATTTAAGGAAGGAAGGCAGCAAATGTTGTACATGCTGGTTACAGTGCATTTCTCTCTGAAATTCTGAGGAAAATGGGTCGTTCCAGTCATTGTTCAGAAGAACAGCGTACCTTGATTAAATAGTTGATTGGAGAGGGGAAAACATATAAAGAAGTGCAGAAAATGATAGGCTGCTCAGCTAAAATGATCGCAAATGCTTTAAAATGGCAACCAAAACCTGAAAGACGTGGAAGAAAGCGAAAAACTACCATTCGAATGGATAGAAGAATAGCCAAAATGGCGCGGACTCAGCCAACAATCGGCTCCAGGAAGATGAAAGAAGGTGTGACGTTCCCTGTGAGGACTGTTACAATTAGAAGACGCCTATGTGAAGCCAAGCTATCTGCAAGAAGCCCCCGCAAAGTCCCACTGTTGGAAGAAAGACATGTGCTGAAGAGGTTACAATTTTCCAAAGAGCACAATGACTGGCCTAAAGAGAAATTTTGTGGACTGATGAAAGTAAGATTGTTCTTTTTGGGTCTAGTGGCCGGAGACAGTTTGTCAGACGACCCCCAAACACTGAATTCAAGCCACAGTACACTGTGAAGACAGTGAAGCATGGTGGTGCAAGCATCATGATATGGGGATGTTTCTCATACTACGGTGTTGGGCCTATTTATCGCATACCAGGGATCATGGATCAGTTTGAATACATCAGAATACTTGAAGAGGTCATGCTGCCTTATGCTGAAGAGGAAATGCCCTTGAAATGGGTGTTCCAACAAGACAACGACCCCAAACACACCAGTAAACGTGCAACATCTTGGTTCCAGACCAACAAGATTGACGTTATGGAGTGGCCAGCCCAATCCCCGGATCTTAATCCAATAGAAAACTTGTGGGGTGACATCAAAAATGCAGTTTCTGAGGCAAAACCAAGAAATAGAGAAGAACTGTGGAATGTCGTCCAATCATCCTGGGCTGGAATACCTGATCACAGGGGCCAGAAGTTGGGTGACTCCATGCAACACAGATGTACAGCAGTTCTCAGAAACAGTGCGACTACAACCAAATATTCATGAAGTCATTCAAAGGAAAGCAAAATCTTCAAACATTTTTCAGTTTATATAGTGAATGTTTGTTTGAGTTTGTAAAGAAGAATACAAACACTGCGATTTTTTTTTTTTGAACCGTCTAATATTCACTTTTCTTCAATTTTTTTAGAGGACAAAACAATTTTGATCTATTTTTCTTCATGTTTTGATTTGGAATAGAATGTGTCGTGTTCCCAATGCATTTGTGTGGATGGAAATAAAAGCTATCAGTAGGATTTTGAGCTTTATTCACTTTTTTCAACACACTGCTATTATTTTGAACACAACTGTAGGTGTGATGGTCAGGGGGGTCTACAAACCTTTGACCATAAAGTGTATGTTTCACCTCCCGGTGATCCATTGTGTCACCTACTTGTGTTACTGACTGGTTGTGAAAGGTTTTATCAAAACATTTTGTTAGGAGTGGGGAAAGGCGGAAGCAGTGAATGCAAAATATAAGTAGGGAGGTAGATTACATTTCTGCTTTAACAGTAGAATCCAAAGGTTGACAAACAGATCCAATTCCTGTCCATGGTCAGCTCAGTTTTATAACCTGTTTGTGGAATGACTAAAGCATGCTGTAGTGCTTGTGCGATTCTTTTGCTTTTGTCTTTCTGTTTTGCAGGTTGCTGAAGCTGTTGCCACCTTCTTGGTCCGACATCGATTTGCAGAGCCAGTCGGGGGTTTTCAATGGTGAGAAATTGCTACATGAAAGGAAATTTAAAGGAAAACTCCACATTTAACCCCTTAAATTACACTTATTTAAAACTTGAGCAACTGAGACTGAACTTATGATGAGAAAATACAAAAGCAGGAGTAAGTGCATTTTGAAGATACTTTATAAAAACTGCAGGCATACCGTGAGTTAAGTCCAAGGAGGTGCCTGCCACCTCTAGACTGATCTCTATTATTTACAGTGAAGGAAATAAGTATTTGATACCCTGCTGATTTTGAATGTTTGCCCACTCACAAAGAAATGATCATTGTTTTGTGTTTCTTCCTTTTGCGAATGATTGCACCAACTGTTATCACCTTCTCACCAAGCTGCTTGGATATAGTTTGGTAGCCCAGTCCAGCCTTGTGTAGGTCTACAATCTTGTCCCTGACATCCTTGGACAGCTCTTTGGTCTTTGCCATGGTGGAGAGTTTGGAATCTGATTGTTTGATTGCTCCTGTGGACAGGTGTCTTTTATACAGGGAACAAAATGAGATTAGCAGAACTCCCTTTAAGGGACTGCTTCTAATCTCAGCTTGTTACCTGTATGAAAGACACCTGGTAGCCAGAAATGCTGCTGAATGATAGGGGATCAAATACTTATTTCCCTCATGAACATGCAAATCAGTCATCATTTGTTAGACATGCATTTCTGCAGAATTTTTTGTTGCTATTCTGTCTCTCAGTGTTACAATACACCTACCATTCGATTTTTAGACTGATCATTTCTTTGTGAGTGGGCAAACATTCAAAATCAGCAGGGGATCAAATACTTATTTCCTTCCCTGTACATCAGACAGGTTTATTGTGCTCCAGAAAGATAACTGCCAGGCACTGCTTGCTGTGGTCGCAGCTCCATCATGAGCAGAGTTGCCAGAGCTGCTATGCCCACCCCTCCCCTGCTTCTGCCCATTTACAGAAGCTTTCATATTATGTGAACTCATTCACAAATTACAAGGGCTTCTGTGAATGGGCAGCAGAGGGGAAGGGCGGGCATAGTTGCTCTGCGTGCCTCTCACAGCCAAAGTGTATTCTCTGGGAATGCAATAAACCTGTCACATATTAATAATAGAGATGGAGCAGAGGTGACATGCACCTAATTGGAGGAAACTCATAGCGTGCCTGCACTTTTTGTAAAATTACTAGAATTACGCTTTAAAACCATCAGTGATCCCAAAGACAACAGCAACTGGAGTTTTATGGTGTTCTATACCATTCTAATAAAAGTCATGCTTGGTTCCACCCCTTTCTTCCTCCCAAGCCACCCTGTTGGTCAGTGCAGTCACCTATTCTTGAAAAGAACGATTCGGGATGCTCAGGTGGGGGTGGCGCTATTTTTTTTAGAGGGAAAAGTTAACATTTGTATATAAAAAAACAATAAAATCTTGCCAGCAGCACAAAATAATAAAAAAGTGAGAAAAAAAATATATAATTGAATAACACCAAAAACCAATATACAGGTGGAACTCAAAAAAATTTGAATATCGTGCAAAAGTTAATTTATTTCAGTAATGCAACTTAAAAGGTGAAACTAATATATGAGATAGACTCATTACATGCAAAGCAAGATAGTTCAAGCCGTGATTTGTCATCATTGTGATGATTATGGCTTACAGCTCATGAAAACCCCAAATCCACAATCTCAGAAAATGAGAATATTACATGCAATCAATAAAACACGGATTGTACATAGAACAATATCGGACCTCTGAAAAGTATAAGCATGCATATGTACTCAGTACTTGGTTTGGGCCCCTTTTTCAGCAATTACTGCCTCAATGCGGCGTGGCATGGAAGCTATCAGCCTGTGGCACTGCTGAGGTGTTATGGAAGACCAGGATGCTTCAATAGCGGCCTTCAGCTCTTCTGCATTGTTCGGTCTCATGTCTCTCATCTTTCTCTTGGCAATGCCCCATAGATTCTCTATGGGGTTCAGGTCAGGCGAGTTTGCTGGCCAATCAAGCACAGTAACCCAACGGTCATTGAACCAGATTTTGGTGCTTTTGGCAGTGTGGGCAGGTGCCAAGTCCTGCTATAAAATGAAGTCAGCATCCCCATAAAGCTCGTCTGCGGAAGGAAGCATGAAGTGCTCCAAAATCTCCTGGTAGATGGCTGCGTTGACCCTGGACTTAATGAAGCACAGTGGACCAACACCAGCAGATGACATGGCTCCCCAAATCAACACAGACTGTGGAAACTTCACACTGGACTTCAAGCATCTTGCAGTGTGTGCCTCTCCATTCTTCCTCCATACTCTGGGTCCTTGGTTTCCAAATGAGATGCAAAGGTTGCTCTCATCAGAAAAGAGGACTTTGGACCACTGAGCAACAGACCAGATCTGTTTTTCTTTAGCCCAGGTAAGACGCTTCTGACGTTGTTTGTTGTTCAGGAGCGGCTTGACAAGAGGAATACGACATTTGAAGCCCATGTCCAGGATCCGTCTGTGTGTCGTGGCTCTTGATGCACTGACTCCAGCCTCAGTCCACTCCTTGTGAAAGTCCCCAACACTTTTGAATGGCCTTTTCCTGACAATCCTCTCTAGGCTGCGGTCATCCCTGCTGCTTGTGCACCTTTTTCTTCCACACTTTTCCCTTCCACATAAATTTCTATTAATGTGCTTTGATACAGCACTTTGGGAACATCCAACTTCTTTTGCAATTCCCTTTTGAGGCTTTCCCTCCTTATGGAGGGTGTCAATGATGGTTTTCTGCACAACTGTCAGGTCAGCAGTCTTTCCCATGATTGTGATTCCTACTGAACCAGACTGAGAGACCATTTAAAGACTCAGGAACCCTTTGCAGGTGTTATGGCTTAATTAGCTGATTAGAGTGGGACACTTTGAGAGTATTGTGAAAAGGTGCAATATTCTCGGCTCATTTTCTGAGATTGTGGATTTGGGGTTTTCATGAGCTGTAAGCCATAATTATCACAATGATGACAAATCACGGCTTGAACTATCTTGCTTTGCATGTAATGAGTCTATCTCATATATTAGTTTCACCTTTTAAATTGCATTACTGAAATAAATGAACTTTTGCACGATATTCTAATTTTTCGAGTTTCACCTGTAAATTCTCCAAGTTGAAGACTGCTCCCACCCTACACATACTCAAATCAATGTGCAAAAAAACATATTTTAAATAAACGTGCGGCACGTTTGTTTGAAATAACATTTATGTATAACTTTAGCAGCCCAAATTTTTGGACACATTAGATCAGGGGGTGATCTGGTGCAGGAGTTTCAATTTCCCTTGAGCCAGATACCGTACTGTACATGTGGGGCTTTTTCTGCATAGACCCCATGGAAAAGCTGCAGACTGCTTATCTATTGAAGCCTATGAAATAAAAAATATAGGACATACTTGCTAAGTTTCACACAGACCTGCTTGCTCAGAAGAGGACGGGAGCACCACATAGTCTGGCGAATGCACATCTATGTCCCTAGGAACCCCTTTTTTAACAACTTGCTTAGTATCCTTTTTAAAGCCAAATATTTCATGTATTGGGTATAGGTAGCATGAAGAGGGAAAAGGAGAGCTGTTAGGCTTTGTACAAGCTGAGCCATCATTGAGCTTACATTAATGGGATCATTACTGTGGACAGGCTATGGACATTTCAATTTATACCTTTGTGCAGAAGTGGCTGCAGGAGATCAGCAGCACTGAGAAACAACACCTAAAAGAAGGTGAAGTGTGTTGTTTTTTTTTTTTTTTTGTTTTTTTTTATATTTTTCCCCAGGGCAGGCCTTTGATACAGAGCACTTTAGCAAATTGAGAAACAACACATAAAACAAGGTGAAATATGTTGGGTTTTTTTTTTTTTTCTAGGGCAGGCCTTTGATACATAGCACTTTAGCAAATTGGATGTCATTTAGTTAGGGTGTGCACCTACTGTAACAATATGTTTGTAAGTCCATAGCCTGGCCACAGTTCTACTTTAAAGTGGCGTGAAACCCAAAATCAAAAATGTAATATATTGCAGCTTGCCAATCATTAGATGTGGTGGCTGCATTAGTTTTCTTTTTTCTAGGCTTTTCCCCTCTGTTTTCACCTGGTGATCTGGCAAGTGACACACCTCCTGTATTAGAATACTCCCCACTCTGCCAATGCTGTTGTCTACAGATACCCCCTGTGCTTCTTCATACAGTTTGGGGGGAGGTTTGGATACACTAAACCGCAGGTTTGGATACACTAACAAACTGAAGCCAAACTGTATAAGTAGTTAGAAGTTGTGGGTTTTTTTTTTCCCCTTTGGGGATAAAGGTTTTACAAACATAAATAGAAACGGATCATTGTAAGCACCCCTGTCATTGATAAATGGTTTGTCTCCTCCCTCTAAAGCTGGTCATACACGGATTGACATTCTGCTGGTTCAGCAAGGGCCAGGTGAACTTTGATCCATGTATAGGCAGATGGTTTGTTCAGAAGTCAATCTGCTGATTGACTTCTGTACAACCAGTCTGTCCGTTGTCCGTTTCCCTGCTTGACCAGCACTGACAGCTAAAGCCAGCAGCTCTGATCTATGTAATCTGACAGCGGGGAAGCCTTCCCCGCTTGTCAGAATACAATACCTTAGTGGGGAGGATTCCCTCATCCACATGGAGTGTGTGGATGGAGGAACTGAGTCTTTTTTTTTTTTTTGTTCTGTGGGCTGCTTCACTGCTACATTTGCAAAAGAGCTTGTACTTTTGAAAAACAACAGACTCACTGACCAGATCACCAGGTGAAAATAAAGGAAAGAGCCTGAAAACGAATGCAGCCATCACTTCTAAGAATTGGTAAACTGCAATATAAGAAATGTTTGCTTTAGGGTTTAATACCACTTAGGGCCTGAGTTGGTTTGGGGGCCCAGTTTTGACATAAATAACATCAGTGTCTTCAAGTAAGAAGATAGTTGTCTTTTTACAACATCCATGAAATATTGTGATTGTTTTGTCTTGCAGTGTGTTCCCGGCCTGTTAGTGACCTGCGTTGTGTGACTGCGGGGAAACCTTCTGTAAATAAATAGCTCCAGAAACACACGGTGATGTTCCTGGTTCATCAAACTTCAGCACAGCCGAGCAAAGCCAGCGTCCTCCGTCGGTACATGCCAATCCAATATCCAGCTGCCATATTCCGTGTCTTTACTTTACTTCCCTCCGGGCCTGGCCTCTTCACGTGAAGTCATGACCGCAGGGGTCCCACATGGTCTGAGTAGGCGGTGTAAAGTTGTGGCTGGATTATGAATTTCTGATACTGGTGCCTGCTGCGGCCACCTGAAAGTGTTTTTTCATTTGTTAATAGCACAGTTTATATTTCTGTGTAATATTTTTTTCAGCTTAGTAATTGATCTGGCCTTTTGAATGGACTTTTCATTCATTAGTAGAGTTAGTTCTGGGAAGGATGGCAAGACAGGTAGGCACTACCCTTGTCTTGGCGTATATTTGAACTTAGCATAAGCTCCACCCCCTCGTATACATTCTAATACAGCTTGCATGACCGACGCTCATGTCCTGGGAAGCAAGAGATGGAAAGATCATAACCTGTACCTGTACTGGATAGATCACCCTAGACTCGGTCACACAGCAGATAACAGGCACTATAATGTTCCAGATCTTTCTATATTCCAGTAATCCTGACCGTGCCACCAAACACCTATGCAAATTCTGACGCATTTAGACCTGGATTGCCACATCTCGGACCTGGTGATTGGTTGCTTAATAAAAGTCAGAATGTTTCGAGAGGCTCTGGTGGTGCTGTAAGATGGTTATAGAAAGACGAAACATGTTGTGACACTTTTTGAGTCCTAGTTCTGCCGTTTAGCTTAAAGGATTCACCTTTAAAAAAAAAAATTTAAATGCACATAATTTTGCAGGTAAACAAAAATCTCCATTTATTGAGGTCGTTTTTTTTTTTTGAAACATTGAGCCTGCAGAGCATTGCACCCATGATCTCTGTGCAGGCAAACAGTTACTCAGCTACAAGGAACTGTCGCTGAACTACAAGGGAGCTGATCAGCACCCTGGAAATCTACTGAGAACTACAAGCCGTCTTCTAAAACGCTGGTCTTTTATTTTACAATGTGTGCTTTCATTCAGTTTTCCCTCTCCAGTATTTACCCTATTCCTTCTGGTTCATGGTTCTTGTTCATGTGACTGGTGTAACGGAACCGACCCAGTCTGCGCTTGGGTACTTCCGTTTATAATATCGCTTCCCTATCCGAACACCGACCACAGACACCACAGCAGACCATACAAGACTAGACGACACCAGTCTTGAAGTAAACCAGGAAATAGACTACTTTATTTTAACACAGATACAAGATATATATATATTCAAGGGAACAATCCCCCTCTCCCTGCATAATGACACAGGGCAGGGCAATCTACCTTAAGTAATAAGAGACACACCAACAGACAGTCCCATCAGGAGGGAGGGCTGCTGGAAACACCCCCCACCAAGCCAATACACAAACACATACATCCCATAATAGTTTGCTCCCAAGCAAGACACACAATAGAACAATGGGATGCAACCACATGACATTAAACAATCAACAACCCCCCACCCCAATATTAGGACAGATCACTCTGTACCCCTAACAGGCACAGGGTGACTTACACATAATAGGGATATGGGGAGCTGAGATAGGGGTCTCCCCACCTCTCCAAAGTGAGCTGGGTTCCATGGGCCCCCCACCCAAAGTGACTCCTGTCACAACCGGGTACTGCTGTTCTCTCCCTATGGAGTGATGGCTCCTGCTCACATAACCTCCTCCATGTAGTTGATTAAAGGGAGCAGTGACATGCTGATGTCACATTTCCTTCTGTGGGCAGCCTTTGATTGGCCCCACTTCAGTGAATTCCCTTGGCATCTTGGGAAATGTAGTTCAGCTTGCCACATTAGGAATCTTGTTGGATGTGATGTGCGTCGCATCTGGGAAAAGCTGTTAAAAACATTGACACGTGTAGGAGGAGGTATTGCAGGTAAGTTCGTTGGGATGTTTCAGACTGAAAGACTCATTGCCATGCCCATCTGACACCACGACTCTTTTATCCCCTGTTAGTTTTGCAATGCCTTTTCTTTATTTGGCAGGTCCCCAATAAACTACCAGGAGCCACTTTGACTACCCAACTGATCCTTCTGCTTGCCCTAAAGCAGTGGTTCTCAACCTTCCTAATGCCGTGACCCTTTAATACAGTTCCTCATGTTGTGGTGACCCCCAACCATAAAATTATTTACCCAGTAATTATAATTCGTGAGTGTCGTTTTACCTCCAATACTGCTGCTTTCAACACAGTAGCTGCTTTCAACACAGTAGCTGCTTTCAACACAGCAGCTGCTTTCTACACAGTAGCTGCTCTTTACACATCGGAAATATGTGTTTTCTGATGGTCTTAGGTGAAAGGGTCGTTCAACCCCCAAAGGGGTCGCGACCCACAGGTTGAGACCCACTGCCCTAAAGGGTCCAAACTGCTTCCTACAATTTGATAATGACCTGTCCAGCAAGTTGCCTGATCTTTGATCACTTGCTGTTCAATTTGGGGCCCCACTGCAGTGGGCACTTTCTAAGCAGTATCAACCTGATTTATACATTCTGATTGACCTGAATTGAGAGAAAAGCAGTTCTAATGCAAGCAAAACGCCATCAACTCAAGCCCTAAGGGCCCATCTAGACCTATGGTGTTGCAGTAACATGCATTTTTAATGGTCCTTCCAATATGCCTGCATTGCAAAGTGCATAATGAGGCAATATTGTGCGCTGCATCGAGATTAAAAAATGGCACAGGTCCAGTATTGAGATCCGTTCGGGTGTTTTGGCACAGCCCATTCAGATGAACATAGCAGGCATTAACACATTGGGCCAGATAGGTCTAAATGTGCTTTTGGGGTGTATATGATTCTGTACCAGATGTGTTTACCACTTAGCAAATTCTAACCAAATCTGGTAGATGTGGGGGGAATTAAAACATCAAGTTGTGTTTTTTTTTTGTCTTAGGGTCAAGACACTAAGGCCATTAACAAGAGGTCTTGCTCTCCCTGCTGGAATTATTGTACAATACTGGGAATGCAGCAGTGGGAATAACTCCATATGGACAGGAATAGAACTGGGCATGGGGAAGTCTATGGTGGAGAAGTCCGAAAACGTAAGAAGCTAAGAAGGGACTCGGCCCTCTGGGTTTGGCCATTCTAATCCTTTTCATAATTAAAGAAAAAAGTTTGGACTTGGGCTAAGTTCACACTAGCTTTGTAGGCAGGCGTTTTGCAGGTGTTTGAGGAGCGTTGAAAACGCCCCTCAAATGCCTATGAACATTATACACATGGCAGCACACCATGCTGTTCACACTGAAGCGTAAACGTCGCAGCAAAATTGACGCCTCTTGTTAAGTCAGGAGGAGCTGAAGCCTTTCAGCGCCTCCCATTCAAGCCTATGGTGACGCTCTTCAAACACTATTTGGCAGGCGTTTGTGGGGCGTTAATACCATTAACTTCATTATTGGCGTTTGTAGTGCGGTTTTAACGCTTGGAAAACACCTCAAAAATGCACATAGGGCGTTTGAGGAGCATTAAAAACTGTTCCCAAACACCTTTCTAATGCCTGTCAAAAGCTATAGGGGCCTTTGGGAAGAGTTAGAAGTTAGTCAAGTGTGAGCGAGCCCTTAAAGTGATTCTAAAGGCGTTTTTTTTTCTTCTTTAAAATAACAAACATGTCTCCTCTTCTGTGATCCTCCTCTTCTCTGGTCCCCTGCTAGCACTCCTAGCCCCTCCCTCCTGTCAGGGTGCCCCTACACCAAGCACTTTGCTATGGGGGCACCTGATGCTCCATGTATCCATTGACACACAGAGCCATGGATTGGCCCCACTCCTTCTCTCTTCTCATTGGCTGTGATTGACAGCAGTGGGAGCCAATGGCTCCCACTTCTGTCTCAGCCATTGAGGAGAGGGAGTCCCAGGATAGCCAAGACTCCAGTGTACATCGCTGGATCGAGAGGGGGCTTAGGTGAGTATTACGGGGGGGCTGGAGGGGACGCTGCACAGAGAAGGTTGTTTTTTTTTTTTTTATATTTTTTACCTTCCTTCATGGAAACCCTGAGCCTTTACAACCACTTTAACGAACATTAGGAAAGGTTAGGTGTCAAGTAAATCGGTGAATGCTCAGGTCAGCCATTCTCATCCTCTATACCTTGGAGAAACCCTGTAAAGAAATCAGATCTCAAGGAACTCCTAAATAAAAAATTATTATTTCTATGGCTCATTGTATATTAATGTGGTTGGAAGGTTGTAGATATAATAGAAGAAAAATTTAAGTGGCATGCTCAGTCCATTTGACCCCCAGAGGTTAACCCCTCCCTACCCTATACAACCAAAAAAAAAATTTGTAATGATCTTCAAATTAAACTAAGAAGAATAATGGCCAAAAGAAATGAAGACTGAAATTGTGGTTTTATGTTGCAGGTCCTTACATTGGTCAATGGGGGAAGTGACCCCTACAGGTGCTGCCCCCTGTCAGAATACACAGATCAGCACTTCAGCTATTGGCTGCAAGCACTGATTGAATGCTGCTGATAGTAGGCACTATTTTCTTTAGGAAAGGTAAATATTTCAATCCTTCTTTTTTTTTTTTTTTTTACAATTAACAATTTTAGCAAATTTTAAGCTGACCATACATGGGTAGTATTTATGGACAAAAATTCTTAGGAAAATCCATACGGAAAACTGTATGAAAAATCTCAGGAGATTCTCAGAATACATTTTCTGTGCTTTTTAACATTTTACTTTCTAATAAATGGACTTTTTTACCGAATAGAAACCACATACACTGTTTGAAATGTAAATCGAAACAAAAACGAGAAGCGCACCAACCTTGCGCATTACCTCAGTAACCAAAGTTTATTAATTATAAAATAATACTCACAAACCGCGAATAAAATCAGGCATGTAAGTCCTCAGAGGGACCTGAAAGATAAAGAGCCCATCATGAGGGTGGATACTCAGCACAGCTGACGCGTTTCGAAGGGCTACTAGCTCTGATGAAGAAGGGATGCCCTTCAAAACACGTCAGCTGTGCTGAGTATCTACCCCCATGATGGGATCTTTATCTTTCAGGTCCCTCTGAGGACTTACTCACAAACCGCGAATAAAATCAGGCATGTAAGTCCTCAGAGGGACCTGAAAGATAAAGATCCCATCATGAGGGTGGATACTCAGCACACTGACGTGTTTCGAAGGGCTACTAGCTCTGATGAAGAAGGGATGCCCTTCGAAACGTGTCAGCTGTGCTGAGTATCCACCCCCATGATGGGATCTTTATCTTTCAGGTCCCTCTGAGGACTTACAGGCCTGATTTTATTCGCGGTTTGTGAGTAAGTCCTCAGAGGGACCTGAAAGATAAAGATCCCTTCATGAGGGTGGATACTCAGCACAGTTGACGCGTTTCGAAGGGCATCCCTTCATCAGAGCTAGTAGCCCTTCGAAACGCGTCAGCTGTGCTGAGTATCCACCCCCATGTGATGGGATCTTTATCTTTCAGGTCCCTCTGAGGACTTACATGCCTGATTTTATTCGCTGTTTGTATTATTTTATAATTAATAAACTTTGGTTACTGAGGTAATGCGCAAGGTTGGTGCGCTTCTCGTTTTTGTTTCGATTTGCAGTATTGGTCGGGCTTCCCCAGCATTATTTGGAGCTGCACAACTCTACATGCATTGGTGGTCCATCTTTCCAGGTCTGGTTCCATCTATTCGCCACCCGCCTGGGTCCTTGAGCGCAGGAGATTTCGCTTATGATCTACTGTTTGAAATGTGTTTGCTCGAGTAATATTTTCCATCCCGCTCCTTCGACCTTTGT
Organism: Staurois parvus; assembly: GCF_062004578.1. Classification (NCBI taxonomy): domain Eukaryota; kingdom Metazoa; phylum Chordata; class Amphibia; order Anura; family Ranidae; genus Staurois; species Staurois parvus. The sequence goes on along the minus strand of NW_028318705.1, from coordinate 367,852 downwards.
TTTCAACCACACTGACAAGAAAATTCGATTTGACCCCACTACTGATTAGATAAACAAACAGACTTGGAACCTTCTTTCCCGAGGAGTTGTCATTCGCAATTCTACCCATCTATGGCTGGCTTTAGTATAGATTGTCTTTAAAGGAGATTTCTACAAAGCCTTTGATTTGTGATCCTGACTGCACCTTGTATGGGCCACTTCCTTTTTTTTTTTTTTTTTTTTAAGCAGTCTTTTTGGCCGGTAGGAAAGTACGTGGGGAAGACGGAGTCCCTTTTAACTGAAAATAGAAGTCTTTCAGGGAAAAGTTTGTACAAATTTCTGAATATTACAGTTTCCCGCATAAAACTGGTTCACTGCTTTGTTCATTTATGACGTATTATGTTTACATCTCCTCCCTCCTCGCTGTAATTCTGACATGGCTGAGGTTCATGCTGAAAGCTTTTTGACATCAGTCAGTTGACCTGATTTTGCAGCAGATCATACTTTACAGCTGGATTTTTTTTTTTTTTTTTTTTTTTTAATGAATGTAAACTTTATTTATAGACATAAAAATGGGATGCAAGTAAGCTTGGGGAGAAGTGAATTTGGCGTTTTGCTGGCGGAAATGATGGAGACCACAATAAAATGCGTACAAATATACTTTGTGAGTGGGGGAAGCAATGTGTGATAATAAATGTTAAATCTGACTTCATTTGTGTGTGCGTGACGTGATTTTTTTTCTTTCAATGGGTCATCCAAGCAGAGGATGTTTTAGAGCAGCAATGGTCAACCTGATGTAGAGGGCGTCAAGTGTGGTCCCTGACATTGCCAATCTGCCGCATATAATATTCAATCATTGCGGTGCTAAAGAAAGCTGTGGAAGACTGCAAGAAAAGGTGGTCAGCGTCTGCAAACGGGCAATAGGAGATGGTCAGAGACTGCAGACATGCTACAGGAGATGGTCAGAGACTGCAGATGGGCAATAGGAGATGGTCAGAGGCTGCAGACATGCTACAGGAGATGGTCAGAGACTGCAGATGGGCAATAGGAGATGGTCAGAAACGGCAAACACTCAATAGGAGATGGTCAGAGGTTGCAAACAGGCATTAGGAGATGGTCGGAGACTGCAGACAAGCAATAGGAGATGGTCGGAGACTGCAGACAGGCAATAGGAGATGGTCAGAGACGGCAAACACTCAATAGGAGATGGTCAGAGATGGCAAACAGGCAATAGAAGATGGTCAGAGACTGCAGCCAGGCAATAGGAGATGGTCAGAGACGGCAGCCAGGCAATAGGAGATGGTCAGAGACGGCAAACAGGCAATAGGAGATGGTCAGAGACTGCAGACAGGCAATAGGAGATGGTCGGAGACTGCAGACGGGCAATAGGAGATGGTCGGAGACTGCAGACGGGCAATAGGAGATGGTCGGAGACTGCAGACGGGCTACAGGAGATGGTCAGAGACTGCAGATGGGCAATAGGAGATGGTCAGAGACGGCAAACACTCAATAGGAGATGGTCAGAGATGGCAAACAGGCAATAGATGGTCAGAGACTGCAGACAGGCAATAGAAGATGGTCAGAGACTGCAGACAGGCAATAGGAGATGGTCAGAGACGGCAGCCAGGCAATAGGAGATGGTCAGAGACGGCAAACAGGCAATAGGAGATGGTCAGAGACTGCAGACAGGCAATAGGAGATGGTCGGAGACTGCAGACAGGCAATAGGAGATGGTCGGAGACTGCAGGCAGGCAATAGGAGATGGTCGGAGACTGCAGGCAGGCAATAGGAGATGGTCGGAGACTGCAGACATGCAATTAGGTTACTTTTTTTGTGTTTTTTTTATTGTTGGCTACCTAGAATTATTCTTAAAATATAACTAAAGACTAAATAGTTTTTCTAATTTTGGACAGAGCGGAGAAGGATTAGACCCTCTGTCAGGTTCTTATTGCTGTCTGTGTCCCCATTAGGGGGTGCTGTTGACTGTTATCACAGAACAGATGTAATCGACATCATCCATTCAGGCATGTTTTAAAAAAAAAAAAAAGATTCGGTTTACTTCAGGTTGCACATCCGATTTCAGTTCAGCTTATCTCTGTTTACAATAAGCCCCATTCAAGCGGCACAGAATACAGCTGTGATCTGCAGGGGATCTATCCCCGTGAGCAGGCGAATGACAGGTCCATGTCCGCTCCACTTATGCAGAGCAGACACAAGGACAGCCCGCTCTCCTCTATGGGTGGTCAGATGTAAATGAACAGTCTGTTCGTTTACACCTGTCTGCCATTGTCTATCTGTTTTTGGTGGATTGGATGTAGGCGGGTATACGCGGACACATGACTGTTTACACCCACCGCTCCATAGAGGAGAATGGAGGATCCAATCGGGTCCACCTGAAAATCGGGCAGGCAGACCCGATCAGAACGTTCATGTGAAAGGGGCCTTAGTTTGCACTTTTTCTTCTTTTCTCTTTTTTTTTTCTTTATCCTTTTTCTCTTTTTCTTTTTGCTATTAAACATGTCCAGTAAAAAAAAATTTAAAAAATCAAAGCAGTGTGCTTACAGTGAAACACACACACAACCCACATTGTAAAACAGCACACAGTTAACCCTTTGATCACCCCCACAGGTTAACCCCTTCCTACCCAGCGCCATTAGTACAGTGTCAGTGCTGTTTGTTAGCACCAATCACTGTATTGGTGTCACTGGGGATGTCAGTGACACCAAGTCAGTTCCCCTCCAGTGTCAGAATGCCCACCGCAGTCCCACTATAAGTCGCTGATCGCTGCCATTACTAGTAAAAAAAAATAAAAAAATCCCAGTATACCGCCATTTGTAAACGCTATAACTTTCACGTAAACCAATTAATTTACACGTATTGGGATTTTTTTTTTCTCACCAAAGACATGGAGCAGAATACATTTTGCCCTAAATTCATGAAGAATTTTGATTTTTACATTTTTTTTTTTTTTACTGGACATGTTTAACCATTTGAATACCGGGCAATTTTACACCTTCCTGCCCATCCCATTTTTCAGGTTTCAGCGCTCTCACATTTTGAATGACAATTGCGCAGTCATACAACATTGTACCCAAACTAAAATTTTATCATTTTCTTCACACAACTAGAGCTTTCTTTTGGTGGTATTAAATCACCGCTGCGGTTTTTATTTTTTGCTAAATTATCAAAAAAAGACTGAAAATTTTGAAGAAAAACACGTTTTTCTTTGTTTCTGTTATAAAAGTTTACAAATAAATAATTGTTCTTCATAAATTTAGGCCGAGATGTATTCTGCTACATGTCTTTGGTGAAAATAACCCAAATTAGGATGTATTATTTAGTTTGTAGGAAAGTTATAGAGTTCACAAACTATGGTATAGATCTGAATATTGATCAATCCTGAAGTACTGACAGCCAATCTAATTTCTTGAGGTCCAAGAATGTCAGAACAGTACAGATATCCCCCAAATGTCAGAACAGCACAGATATCCCCCAAATGTCAGAATAGTACAGATATCGCCCAAATGTCAGGACAGTACAGATATCCCCCAAATGTCAGAACAGTACAGATATCCCCCAATTGTCAGGACAGTACAGATATCCCCCAAATGTCAGAACAGTACAGATATCCCCCAAATGTCAGGACAGTACAGATATCCCCCAAATGTCAGGACAGTACAGATATCCCCCAAATGTCAGAACAGTACAGATATCCCCCAAATGACCCCCCTTTTGCAAAGTAGACAGTCCGACGTACTTCATAAGAGGCACGGCGAGTTTTTTGAAGTTGTATTTTTTTTTTGTCATTTTTCGGAAAATGAAAAAATAAAAAAAATTATTTTCACTATTTGTTTTTTACATTCTGTCACCAGTGCAGTACAGCGTCATCATATAACTGGCATGGCCGTGATCAGGGACACTGACTGGTGACAGTATGGAAAAAAAATTATAACTTTTTTTTATATTTTTATTTATTTTTAATTTTTTATTAAATTTTTTTTTTTTTAAGATTTTTGTTTTCATATTTCACTATGTCCAAAGTAGTATAATGTTACCATAGTAACATTGTACTACTTTGGATAATTGATCAGTATTTTTTTTTACACAATTTGCTTATAGCAAAGAATTACTTTGCTATAAGCAAGCATTTACCTGAATGACATCGATTTATTCAGGGGTTTTTTTTTTGTTTTTTTTTTGTGCTTAGCTGTGATTTGGACACAGCTAATCACATGACATGTGCATGTGATTAGCTGTGACCATTCATAGCTAGACACTAGTATACAATGGATGGCATGAATGAAGCCATCCATTGTATATAACTATCATGTGACCTGCTGTGATTGGTCACAGTAGGTCACATGGTACCGGCAACGGGGCCGATACTCAGATCTGTCATCGGCTGTGTCCGAGGTACACGGCAGGTGACAGATTGCGCCGCTGAGCGGCTCTGCAGGAGCGCAAACTGCGCATGTGCGGGAGGATGCCATTTGGCGTCCAAACCGGAAATGCAGTACATTTTGCCGGCTGCCTTTTGGCTATTGGTCGGGTGTGTACTGGTTAATAGCAAAAAGTCCAAAATATTGTTTGTTGTTTTTTTTTTTTTTTCTCAAAATTGTCTTTTTTTTTATTTGTAGCACAAAAAATAAAATAATGCACAGGTGATCAAATACCACAGAAAGAAAGCTCCTATTTGTGGGAGAAAAAAAAAGGAACTAGTTTGTAGACGCTAGAGCTTTTACACAAACTAATCAATATACAATTATAGGGATTTGTTTTTACAATAAATATGTAGCAGAATACATTTTGGCCTAAATTTATGAATACATTTAGCTTTTTTTAAAAGTTTTTTTTTTTTTATTGGATATGTTTTATAGCAGAAAATAAAAAATATTTTTTTTATTTTTTCAAAATTGCCAGTCTTTTGTTTGTAGTGCAAAAAATAAAAACTGCACAGGTGATCAAATACCACCAAAAGAAAGCACTATTTGTGGGGAAAAGGACATAAATTTCATTTGGGTGCAGCGTTGCATGACCGCGCAATTGTCAGTTAAAGTAACGCAGCGCCGTATCTCAAAAAATGGCCTGGTGAGGAAGGGGGGGAAATCCTCTGGAGGGCAAGTGGTTAAACCGTTTTTATTTTTTATTTACTTTATTGGGGGGGGGGTGGAGCTTGTGGAACCTGAGACCTAGAAGGTTGAAGCAGGGGAAAGTGGAAAAAAAAAAAATGGACGATCGGAAATATCCAGCTGATTGCAATTAAAAGCTTTTCCGACATCCCAGAGTGTGTTCAGGAAACTATTAATTAAGGGTAAAGAAACACAATTTGTGGTTACCAAGGTCATTAGCGTTTCCTTTTTATCAGACAGAGAAATTGAGGTTTGTTTTAGCCGTGGTTCACAATGATGTGGTGCGGTATATCGCATGTGATGTGTGCGCGGTGCGATCTGAGCCATACATCCGCACTAAAAAGGTGCAGGACTGATTCATAGCCATGAATTCTGGTAATCGCAATGTGTTTTGCAAGCTGTTTCAGGGTGTCATTAATTTGACTCCTGTACCGGATCGCATGGATGCCGTGCGACTGCAGTGCGGTGCTGGAAACACACAGGATTCACTGCATTTCCCGCACCACATTAGTGTGAACCTGGGCTAACTTGGGCAAACATTTTACAGCAGAGGAGAAGTTAGGTAAGGTCCACACCTAAACAGTTTGCGTTTGATCCATTTCTGCAGTGCGTTTTGTGTTTTTGATGCGTTTTGCATTTTTATATTTTTTTACTTGTTGCTGGACATATTGAAATGCAAGACGCATAAAAAACACACTACATGCTTTTCTGCAGTGTTTCCATTGAAGTCTATAGAACCAAAAATGCAATGTTTTGCGTTTATAAAAAGTCCCTGACCCTTTCCAAAAAATGCACCGGGTGAAAACGCGGAGATGTGAACATGTCCCATAGGCGCAGTCATGGTAAATGGACTGCTGTGCATTTCAGCAAAACGCTGCAGAAAACCGCATAGGTGTGAACCTAGACTAAGTGTCAGTCGTCCGTGATTCTGGAGGATGCATCTCAGCTTGACAAATAAACATGTCTAGAGGTTGCAGAACACTGACTTACCCCTGGTTCACATACAGTCAGGTTCATAAATATTTGGGACATCGACACAATTCTAGCATTTTTGGCTCTATACACCACCACAATGGATTTGAAATGAAAGGAACAAGATGTGCTTTAACTGCAGACTGTCAGCTTTAATTTGAGGGTATTTACATCCAAATCAGGTGAACGGTGTAGGAATTACAACAGTTTGCATATGTGCCTCCCACTTGTTAAGGGTCCAAAAGTAATGGGACAATTGGCTTCTCAGCTGTTCCATGGCCAGGTGTGTGTTATTCTCTCATTATCCCAATTACAATGAGCAGATAAAAGGTCCAGAGTTCATTTCAAGTGTGCTATTTCCATTTGGAATCTGTTACTGACAGCTCTTTGGATCTCATCTTGAGAGTTGACAGTATCAGTGAAGCAAGCCATCATTAGGCTGAAAAAACAAAACAAACCCATCAGAGAGATAGCAAACATTAGGCGTGGCCAAAACAACTGTTTGGAACATTCTTAAAAAGAAGGAACGCACCGGTGAGCTCAGCAACACCAAAAGACCCGGAAGACCATGGAAAACAACTGTGGTGGATGACCGAAGAATTCTTTCCCTGGTGAAGAAAACACCCTTCACAACAGTTGGCCAGATCAAGAACACTCTCCAGGAGGTAGGTGTATGTGTGTCAAAGTCAACAATCAAGAGAAGACTTCACCAGAGTGAATACAGAGGGTTCACCACAAGATGTAAACCATTGGTGAGCCTCAAAAACAGGAAGGCCAGATTAGAGTTTGCCAAACGACATGTAAAAAAGCCTTCACAGTTCTGGAACAACATCCTATGGACAGATGAGACCAAGATCAACTTGTACCAGAATGATGGGAAGAGAAGAGTATGGAGAAGGAAAGGAACTGCTCATGATTCTAAGCATACCACCTCATCAGTGAAGCATGGTGGTGGTAGTGTCATGGCGTGGGCATGTATGGCTGCCAATGGAACTGGTTCTCTTGTATTTATTGATGATGTGACTGCTGACAAAAGCAGCAGGATGAATTCTGAAGTGTTTCGGGCAATATTATCTGCTCATATTCAGCCAAATGCTTCAGAACTCATTGGACGCCGCTTCACAGTGCAGATGGACAATGACCCAAAGCAGACTGCAAAAGCAACCAAAGAGTTTTTTAAGGGAAAGAAGTGGAATGTTATGCAATGGCCAAGTCAATCACCTGACCTGAATCCAATTGAGCATGCATTTCACTTGCTGAAGACAAAACTGAAGGGAAAATGCCCCAAGAACAAGCAGGAACTGAAGACAGTTGCAGTAGAGGCCTGGCAGAGCATCACCAGGGATGAAACCCAGCGTCTGGTGATGTCTATGCGTTCCACACTTCAGGCTGTAATTGACTGAAAAAGGATTTGCAACCAAGTATTAAAAAGTGAAAGTTCGATTTATAATTATTATTCTGTCCCATTACTTTTGGTTCCTTAACAAATGGGAGGCACATATGCAAACGGTTGTAATTCCTACACCGTTCACCTGATTTGGATGTAAATACCCTCAAATTAAAGCTGACAGTCTGCAGTTAAAGCACATCTTGTTTGTTTCATTTCAAATCCATTGTGGTGGTGTATAGAGCCAAAAATGTTAGAATTGTGTCGATGTCCCAATATTTATGGACCTGACTGTGCATTCCTAAGGTCCACGTTTTGCGTGGGCCCTAGAGCCCATTCATTTGAATGGACTCCCGTGCCCTGTGACACGCTGGGAAGAAGTCCCTGCACTCCTTTGTAAAATGCAGCCCGCACAGGAGCCTCGGTCCCAGTACAGTTATGATTTCCAGTGCGGACAGTGTACCACTAGAATCAATTGCCCCCGCCCCGGGTCTGTATTTTTCTGTGCGGATGATGCGGCTGCACGGATGTTTGTGCGGATCTGCAGCAGCACCACCCCCCCCCAGAGATGTGAACCTAGCCTTCGGCTTCTTTCACATGGGCGCTCTGTATGTCCGTTTTTCATCTGTCTGTTTACAGATTAAAAACGAACCCCCATGTATTTCTTTGGACTTGCGGATGTAAACAATGATCATCTTTTCACATCTGTTAATGTCTGCATCCGTTAACATCGTTAAAACCCTATTTATCTTCTGCAAAAGTGAACAGAATGGATGAAAAACGGATGTAAATGGATGAAAAAACGGATGTAAATGGATGAAAAACAGATGTAAATGAATGAAAAATTACCAAAAACAGATGTAAATGGATGAAAAACAGATGTAAACGGATGAAAATGGACCAAAAATGGATGAAAAACAGATGTAAACAGATGAAAAAACGGATGAAAATGGACCAAAAACGGATGTATACGGATTAAACACAGATGTAAACAGATGAAAAACAGATGTAAACGGATGAAAAATGGCTGTAAATGGATAAAAATGGACCAAAAATGGATGTAAACAGATGTAAATGGATGAAAAAGGGATGTAAATGGATGAAAAAACAGATGTAAATGGATGAAAAATTGGATGTGAACAGATGAAAATGGACCATAAATGGATGGAAATGGATGAAAAACAGATGGAAATAGATGAAAAAATGGATGTAAATGGATGAAAAAGGGATGTAAATGGATGAAAAAATGGATGAGAACAGATGTAAATGGACCATAAATGGATGTAAATGGATGAAAAACAGATGTAAATGGATGAAAAAGCTGAAAATGGATGTAAACTAATGAAAAACTGATGTAAACGTGTGAAAAACAATGTAAGCGGATCAAAACGGATGTAAAGGGACCAAAAATGAATAAAAACGGATGTAAATGGATGAAAAACGGATGTAAATGGATGAAAAAACGGATGTAAATGGATGTTAACGAAACAAAAATACATGAAAACAGACCAAAATGAATGTAAACGGATGAAAATGGACCAAAAACGGATGAAAAATGTAGGTAAACGGATGAAAAACATGTAAATGGATGAAAAACGGATGTAAATGGATGAAAAAACTGATCTAAACATGAAAATGGATGAAAAAGCTGAAGATGAATGAAAATGGATGTAAACTAATGAAAAACTGATATAAATGGGTGAAAAACTGATGTAAACAGATCAAAACAGATGTAAAGGGACCGAAAACGGATGTAAATGGATGAAAACGAAACAAAAACGCATGAAAACGGACCAAAATGAATGTAAACAGATGAAAAATGTAGGTAAACGGATGAAAAACATATGTAAATGGATGAAACAACGGCTGTAAACTCATCCATTTTTTCTTTGAAAAAAACGTGACCGAACTGAAGAAAAAAAAAAAACTGATCGCTCGTGTGAAAGGGGCCTTACGGCCACTTCACACTGTACATTTCCATCCATTGTAGCCCCCTGTTTGCACACGCTGACATACATGTAGCACATTGGAACACATCATTATAGTGTGAAGAGGACAGGTTGGACATTATTGGTCTTCACATGTCCTTCTGTTGGTCTGCACTTTACAGCTGCACTAGAACACATTGGTGTGAATTGGTCCTAAAGGAACTTTTATGTTTCACTCTTTTCTAAGCTGAACCCTGAAATCAGCAAATATCTGTGTAAATCCGTCCATCATGTGTGCTCTTCCTCCAATCTCAGTGTGCTTTGTGTATTCCTTCCAGATCTCTGCTGTAATCCAGAGTGACACTTTGGAACTTCCTGTAATGAAGACCGCTCACTGCCGCTCTCTCGGCTTATGCAGGGTGACTGGTCTAATCTCAACCCCCTCCTGTAGAGAGGAGGGTCTTGCTGGGTCCCTCCTACAGCTCTGCTCAGGCTGTATATAGCACAGTGATGATGTCACTGACAATTTTATTTATTTCAGGTACTTATATAGCGCCGTCAATTTACGCAGCACTTTACATATATATTGTACATTCACATCAGTCCCTAACCCTCAAGTGGCGTACAATCTAAGGTCCCTAACTCACATTCATACATACACATACTAGGGACAATTTATACAGGAACCAATTAACCTACCAGCATGTCTTTGGAGTGTGGGAGGAAACCGGAGTACCCGGAGGAAACCCACACAGGCACAGGGAGAACATGCAAACTCCAGGCAGGAGGTGCCGTGGTTGGGATTCGAACCAATGACCCGAGTACTGCCAGGTGGAAGTGCTAACCATTTACCCACTGTGCTGCCCGTTTTACAAGCTAATATCAGAGTTTGTAAAGGCATTTGGGGAACACAGTCTGAATTTCAGGGTTAATTGCTCACTGTGCATCTAGGCCATAGGCAGGGGCAGACTGACAACTCATGGGGCCCCCGGGCAATAGGGGATCATGGGGCCCCTGTGTCCTTGCCCAAACTCAAAAAAGCCTATGAAAAAGGTACCAGGAGCATCTCATGGTGTCCCCTACTGCCCCCGGGCCCTCGGGCTGTGCCCGAGTTTCCAAATGGTCAGTCCACCCCTGGCCATAGGAGTAGACATTGGGGCCCCACATCTCTTTGCTGTGTTTCAGTTTGACCAATGATCAGCATGGAAACACTTAAAAAAAAAAAAATTAGATTTTTAATTTTTCAAGCTTTCACCCAAGTGTCTTCACACTTTGGCGCAAAGGCCAAACCAAGATCGCTGCAAGATTATTTTTTTTCTTTAGAGTGCAAGCTCTTCAGGTACAGCAACAGATGTAAAAGGCTCAGTTTTCTCTGTGCAGCACTGCAGAATATGTCAGCTCTATATTATTATACAGGATTTATAGAGTGACAACAGTTTTTGCAGCGCTTTACAACATGAGGGAGGACAGTACAATTACAATACAAATGGATTCAGAGGGCCCGGCCCGTTAGAGATTACAATCTAGGAGATAAATGTACACTAGTAATAATATTAATAGTGTGTGACAGTGCTGGGACTTTAGAGTGGAAATTTTTGTTTATTTAAAATCTTGCAAATATACAGCTTGTTAATAAAAGCATTTACATATACAAAAAATAAAATAAAAATGAATATATATACACATACAGTATATACACACATATATACACTCACATACAGTATATACACTCACATACAGTATATATACACTCACATACAGTATATATACACATACAGTATATATACACACACACACACACAGTATATACACACATATATACACTCACATACAGTATATATACACATACAGTATACACACACACAGTATATACACACATATATACACACACACACAGTATATACACACATATATACACACACATACAGTATACACACACACAGTATATACACACATATATACACTCACATACAGTATATATACACATACAGTGTATATATACACATACATACAGTATACACACACATACAGTATATACACACATACAGTATATATACACACAGTATATACACACATACATACAGTATATACACATACAGTATATAGACACATATACAGTACACACACAGTATATACACACATACAGTATATAGACGCATATACAGTACACACACATACAGTATATACACACACATATACATACAGTATATACACATACATACAGTATATACACACATATACAGTACACACACATACATACAGTATATACACACATACAGTACACACACACACCAAACAAGCTTACATCAGCGAATAACAGAAAAGAAAACCTCTTTTTTTCTGAAAATAACAAATAAAACTATATACAAAGAAACAAACCCTACCTCCACCTAAGAACACAACCCTTCCTCCACCTAAGAACACAACCCTTCCTCCACCTGAAAACACAACCCTTCCTCCACCTGAAAACACAACCCTACCTCCACCTGAAAACACATCCCTTCCTCCACCTATAAACACAACCCTTCCTCCACCGAAGAACACAACACTACCTCCACCTCAAAACACAACCCTTCGTCCACCTCAAAACACAACCCTTCGTCCACCTCAAAACACAACCCTTCCTCCACCTCAAAACACAACCCTTCATCCACCTAAGAACACAACCCTACCTCCACCTGAATACACAACCCTACCTCCATCTGAAAACACTACCCTTCCTCCACCTGAAAACACTACCCTACCTCCACCTGAAAACACAACCCTTCCTCGACCTCAAAACACTACCCTTCCTCCACCTCAGAACACTACCCTTCCTCCACCTCAGAACACAACCCTTCCTCCACCTGAAAACACTACCCTTCCTCCACCTGAAAACACAACCCTACCTCCACCTGAAAACACATCCCTTCCTCCACCTATAAACACAACCCTTCCTCCACCGAAGAACACAACACTACCTCCACCTCAAAACACAACCCTTCGTCCACCTCAAAACACAACCCTTCCTCCACCTCAAAACACAACCCTTCATCCACCTAAGAACACAACCCTACCTCCACCTAAGAACACAACCCTACCTCCACCTGAATACACAACCCTACCTCCATCTGAAAACACTACCCTTCCTCCACCTGAAAACACTACCCTACCTCCACCTGAAAACACTACCCTTCCTCGACCTCAAAACACTACCCTTCCTCCACCTCAGAACACTACCCTTCCTCCACCTCAGAACACAACCCTTCCTCCACCTGAAAACACTACCCTTCCTCCACCTCAAAACACAACCCTTCCTCCACCTAAAAACACCCTCAGGCTAAGAAACAATTAAACATTTATCCCATGCATGCATCCTTTTTAACAAAAATATGATCTTATAAAAAACTACGGAATGTGAAAGGACAGAAAGAGAAGCCACGCCCCCAGAGACTGACAGACAGCACGGGGACCTGATGATTGACGGTTCCTGGATTAGTGCGTAAGACCTCTTTCGGATGCTGATCTGTTTAGCGCTGAGCGCCTTTGAAGTGCGTTGGTCCCTTGGGGTCGCAACGTGGAGGTGAGCAGGCAATTTAGCTGGTGGTGGATCTCTGCTCCAGTCAATCACTTTCACTATCATCCATGAAGTTTATTTGAGAATTATTTATTGGACTTTACACATAGGAGTCTATTTTGGACTTTTTCACCATTTTTCACATTATTTATGACATTTTTTTTTGTGTTTTTATTTCACTTATTATTCATTTTTATTACTTTTTGATATTTGTTTCACTGATGCTTAATTTTGCACTGATAGATATCACATTAGTTTTTGGATGAATATCATTATACAGGTTCATTCCTTGTTTCCATATTTGTTCACATCATTATATATTTGTTTTTCTTTTATCATATGCATGGTTCACGTATATCGCTTTGGCACATGTCTTGAGTTTAGGATGTGCTTTCCATTTATGTTGTTTCACTGATGTTAGTGCATTTGTGCTATCTATGGTTCACATGTGTCAAGTTTCTGTGGGTTTTTTCACTTTTTCAAAGTTTATTTAATTTGTCTTCGCTCAGTACCACCCCCATTCATTTACGGGGACCTGACATTCCTCCACGCCTTTCTCCAGGCTCCCGGCCACCACCTGTCCTTCTCAAGATCCCGAATCTTCCTAACCTTACCCAGAATGTTGTGCACCACCACCTCGACAGGACGGACTTTTTTCCACGTGGAAACCTGACACCGTGCATTCCACGTGAAATCAAAATCCCAGTGAGCTTGAAAGGCTCCAGAAGACCACACCACATAACTCAAGTAAGAAAGGGATACCCAGAGCCCCACCCACCCGCTTACATACTTAGTCTGGCTGAAAAAAGACAAAAGTCCATCCAGCTCAACCATAGAAAAAAAAAAAGTTATAATCCTACACCCACAGTTGATCCAGAGGAAGGCAAGAAAAAAGAAAGAACCCAGCAAAGCACGATCCAATTTGCTCCTGCAGGGAAAAAAATTCCTTCCTGATCCCCCGTGAGGCAATCGGATATTCCCTGGATCAACTTTACCTATAAATGTTATATCCAGTTATATTCTGTGTATCTAAGAAAGAATTCAGGACTTTTTTGAAGCAATCCACTGAGCTGGCCATAACCAACTCTTGAGGGAGTCAATTCCACATTTTCACAGCTCTTACTGTGAAGAAACCTTTCCGTGTTTGGAGATTAAATTTCTTTTCCTCCAGATGTAAAGAGCATCCCTTGTCCTCTGTGATGACCTCAGGGTTAATAACTCTATACCGAGTTCACTATATGAACCAGTGATGTATGGAGATCATACCCCCCCCCTTATGTATTATACATGGAGATCGTATCCCCCCTTAAGTATTATACATGGAGATCGTATCCCCCCTTAAGTATTATACATGGAGATCGTATCCCCCCTTAAGTATTATACATGGAGATCGTATTCCCCCCTTATGCATTATACATGGAGATTGTACCCCCCTTATGCATTATACATGGAGATCATATCCCCCCCTTATGTATTATACATGGAGATCATATCCCCCTTATGTATTATACATGGAGATCATATCCCCCTTATGTATTATACATGGAGATCATATCCCCCCTTATGTATTATACATGGAGATCATATCCCCCCTTATGTATTATACATGGAGATCATATCCCCCCTTATGTATTATACATGGAGATCATATCCCCCCTTATGTATTATACATGGAGATCATACCCCCCCTTATGTATTATACATGGAGATCATATCCCCCTTATGTATTTATACATGGAGATCATATCCCCCTTATGTATTACACATGGAGATCAAATCCCCCCCTTATGTATTATACATGGACATCATATCCCCCCTTATGTATTATACATGGACATCATATCCCCCCTTATGTATTATACATGGACATCATATCCCCCCTTATGTATTATACATGGAGATCATATCCCCCCTTATGTATTATACATGGAGATCATATCCCCCTTATGTATTATACATGGAGATCATATCCCCCTTATGTATTATACATGGAGTCCATATCCCCCCCTTATGTATTATACATGGACATCATATCCCCCCCTTATGTATTATACATGGACATCATATCCCCCCTTATGTATTATACATGGACATCATATCCCCCCTTATGTATTATACATGGAGATCATATCCCCCCTTATGTATTATACATGGAGATCATATCCCCCCTTATGTATTATACATGGAGATCATATCCCCCCTTATGTATTATACATGGACATCATATCCCCCCTTATGTATTATACATGGACATCATATCCCCCCTTATGTATTATACATGGAGATCATATCCCCCCTTATGTATTATACATGGAGATCATATCCCCCCTTATGTATTATACATGGACATCATATCCCCCCTTATGTATTATACATGGACATCATATCCCCCCTTATGTATTATACATGGAGATCATATCCCCCCTTATGTATTATACATGGAGATCATATCCCCCCTTAGTCTCCTCTTCTCAAGAGAGAATAAATTCAGTTCCTCTAATCTTTCCTCATAGCTGATTTCCTCCATGCCTCTTATCAGTTTGGTTGTCCTTCTCTGTACTTTCTCCAGTTCCCCAATGTTCTTTTTGTGAATTGGTGCCCAAAACTGAACTGCATATTCCAGATGAGGTCTTACTAATGATTTGTACCGGGGTAATATGATATCTCTATCTGGAGTCTATACCTCTTTAATACAAGAGAGGATTTTGCTCGCTTTAGAACCCGCAGCTTGGCATTGCATTCCATTAGTAAGCTTGTGATCTACCAGAACACCCAGATCCTTCTCCATCATTGATTCCCCCAGTTGTACCCCCCCCCCCCAGTATGTATATGATGCATGCATATTCTTAGCCCCCAAGTGCAGAACCTTACATGTATCAACATTAAACCTCATTTGCCACATAGTTGCCCAATTACACAGAGCATTGAGGTCGGCTTGTAAATTGGAGACATCCTGTAAGGACGTTATTCCACGGCACAGCTTGGTGTCATCTGCAAAGACTGAAATGGGATTTATAATCCCATACCC
The DNA here is from genome assembly GCF_062004578.1 of Staurois parvus. NCBI lineage: Eukaryota > Metazoa > Chordata > Amphibia > Anura > Ranidae > Staurois > Staurois parvus. The sequence continues at coordinate 351,873 of NW_028318705.1, read as the reverse complement.
TATATTGTTCATAAATATATTAAAAAGTAAGGGTCCCAACACTGAACCCTGGGGTACACCACTGACACCCCTAGACCATTCAGAGTATGAATCTTGTAGACTTCTATATTGAAGGTACACTGAAGCAAGAAATGGTCCATCATCTCCTCCACCCCACCGCACTCCACTCTTGGACAACCAAGACATTAGAGTGTAAGCTCCTCTGGTGCAGAGACTAATGTGAATGGCTCAGTGTTCTCTGTGCACCTCAGAATATATCACTCCTGCACATTGTACGTTGAGGAAATCCATCATCTTTGTACAAGTGTGCTCAGTGTGGAGCGGACACAGAGGTGTTCTGTAGGTCGGGATGAGATTATGTTCTTCCTGTGTGTGCACCTAGAGTTCAGATGTGGATTGGAGCCAAAGACTTGTCTGGAGCTCTCAGCCCCTCACCAGCCACATCTTCCTACATACTGGAGGCTTTCATAAATTCCAAGATACATTCTGATATAATAGACGTGAGCTGAATCCACACACAGTGCACACTGCAGCTGCCAGAAATCACAGCTCCCAGGAGCAAATTCCAGTTTTGCTGCTTTCCCTGGGAGAAAAAACCCTACAAAGCATCAAAACTGGCTATATAACCTAGAAGACAGATCTATAACCTGCAAAAAACTTGGCTGAGCATCCAAACTGTTCATATAAACCTAAATGAATTAAAAATAAAAATCTTAGAGAGAATACATTTTCTGTTAAAACAGCCAAGGGTTCCATCGATTCCCAGGGTTCCACCATAGCAGGGGTGCCCGACTATTTAAGAGTGAGGGCCACTTAAGTGATTTGGTAATGAAATGGTTCAGAATTTCAGTTCTTTTTTATTTTGAATAGCTCTGCTCTATAGTTTTTCCAATCCGATCCACCCAAACAGAGGGGAACGGATCCCCTTCCATTTTCATAAGTGGATCTGATTGGATTGGAGGTAGACGGGTGTAAACGAACACATCCACCACTACATAGAGGTGAATGGAAGGTCTGATCGGGTCCACCTGAAAAACAATCAGACAGGCCTGATAAGGCTGATCATGTGAAAGGGGCCTAAGGCTGCTTTCACGCTGATGTGCTGCGGTTTACCCGCACCACGCGTGCAGCACAGTGCACCTTCTGCTTTCCTGCGTGTTAGCTGCACTTTGCCATAGACTTCTAATATATCTTGAAGGTGTGGTGCGCTTTCTGAAAGCACACCAAAACTCTTAGGATATAATAGGAATCTATGGTTTAGCACAGCTACCCCTCAGGAAAGCTGCAGGTGCAGCACAGTGGATCAGTGTGAAAGTAGCCTAATAAATCTTTTTTAAAAGTACTAATATGCCCATGTGATGTTTAATAAATAATTTGCTCATGGCAAAACTGTGTGATGTTTAAAAAATATTTTGCCCATTTCAAAACTATGTGATGTTTAATAAACTGACCTTTTTGTCTTTGAGCATCTGCTTGACATCACTAGGCTGTTAGGTTCCTGTCCCAGGCGGAGTAATAGCGAATGGACCTCACCTGGGACAGGAGCCGGCGCTACAAACAAAGTATAGACTTCTGCTGCTCCTGCCCCCTCCGCAGCCACTTGCTTCCCCGAGCAACAGGTTCATCCACTCTGTTGCTCTGGGATGGTGGGTTGGCAACCCACGATCTGGGCTTGCCAACCCAACATCCCAGAGGTCACATCCACTCCAGAGGGCTCAGGTTGAGCACCCCTGCCCAGAGGTTGCTAGGCTTTCCTGCTTGACATTCCGTTTGATGTTGCCTGCATACTGTAGTTTTAGGGTCTACCCCACTTGACAAAGCCATCTATATGAACCCAATGATCCTGTCGGTTGTCTGTAAGAGTGGCATTCTTCCCACCATCCACCCACCAATGTAAGGGGGAGCATTATTCCCACTGAACACCAATTTAAGGAGCATTCTTTGCACAGGTCACCAACTTATGGGGAGCATTCTTCCCACTGGCCAACAATGTAAGGGGGGCATTCTTCCCACTGGCCTTCAAAGTAAGGGGTATTCTTCCCAATGACAACCAATGTAAGGAACACCCTTCTCACTGGCCAACAATGTAAGGGGGCATTCTTCCCACTGGCCTTCAAAGTAAGGGGTATTCTTCTCATTGATCACCAATGTCACAAACATTCTTTCCAATGACCACCAATGTAAGGAACACCCTTCCTACTGATCACCAGTGTAAGGAGCTTTCATCCTACTGGCCACAAATGTAAGAGGCATTCTTCCCACTAATCACCATTTTAAGGAGCATTCTTCCCATTGACCACCAATGCAGAGGTGGAAGTGAGAACATTGTTCCCACTGACCACCAATGTAAGGAGCATTCTTTCTACTGATCACCAATGTAAGACGTGTTCTTCCCATTGTCCATAAATGTAAGGGGTATTCTTTCCATCGACCACCAATGTAAGGAACGTTCTTCCTATTGTCCAGCAATGTGGCGGCATTCTTCCTACTGACCACCGGTGTAAGGAACGTTCTTCCCATCGGCCACCAATGGGGGGTGGGCATTCTTTACACTGACCACCAATGTAAGGAGCATTCTTCCCACTGATCACCAATGTAAAGGGCATTCCTTCTCCGACCCCCAATGTAAGGGGCATTATTCCCCCTGACTCCCAATGTAACGAGCATTCTTCCCACCAGCCACCGATGTAAGGGGGGGTAGTCTCACTGCCGCCTACCAATGTAAGAAACCTTCTTTCCACTGATCTTCAATGAATTAATATTAGCAGGAGTTCTCCGATTTGAGATCTGAAGATTAGAGTGTCTCTGAACTCTTGCTTTCTTTCAGTATGTTAAAGCGGAACTATAGCCCAGCAATGCAACAATCACAACCCCCCATTCTGGTGATGGCATCTTCTGGATTTGGGATCTATGGCTATCTAGATTGGCTGGGTTGGGATGGTGTAACACTCATGCATGTGCGAGAGTTCTGTAGATGATAAACTTGGACACTTAGCTGCCCATGCGCAACACAGCTCAGTGATCACTGTAGAGAAGATTGCAAACAACAGGTAATAATCCTTCATTGCAGAAGAGGCATATTATGCCCTTTCTGCAATACAAAGCCAGCCTGGTCTACCTTTTTATATTTTAACCACTTGCCCTCCAGTGGATTTACCCCCCTTCCTGACCAGGCCATTTTTTTGCAATACGGTGCTGCATTAGTTTAATTGCGCAATCATGCAACACTGCACCCAAATGAAATTTCTGTCCTTTTTTTCCCGCAAATAGAGCTTACTTTCAGTGGTATTTGATCGCCTCTACATTTTTTATTTTTTGCGTTATAAATAAAAAAAGTCTGACAGTTTGGAAAACAGGAAGGAGGTCCTGATCCCTCTATATGGATCTTTAGTTATCAGTAGAGGGATCGCCAGATGTGGGAAGGAGGTCCTGGATCCTCTATATAAATCTTTGTATCACTAGAGGAGTCACCAGCAGGAGCAAGGAGGTCCTGATTCCTCTATATGGATCTTTAGTTATCAGTAAAGGGATCGCCAGATGTGGGAAGGAGGTCCTGATTCCTCTATATAGATCTTTGTATCACTAGAGGGGGTCACCAGCAGGAGGAAGGAGGTCCCGATTCCCCTATATAGATCTTTATATCACTAGAGGAGTCACCAGCAGGAGGAAGGAGGTCCCGATTCCCCTATATAGATCTTTATATCACTAGAGGGATCGTCAGATGTGGGAAGGAGGTTCTGGTTCCTCTATATACAGTAGATCTTCTTTATATCACTAAAAGGATCACCAACAGGAGGAAGGAGGTTCTGCTCCCTCTATATGGATCTTTTGTTACCACTAGAGCGGGTGTCGGCAACCCGCGGCTCCAGAGCCGCATGCGGCTCTTTTTCACCTTTGCTGCGGCTCCGGAGCACACTGACCACCAGGTGACAGGCAATAGGGTTTACACATTTTAATGCGGCTCTTCTGTGTGCCGGGCGCCCGCTCCCCTCCCTCCTCTCGGGCGGCCTCCCCAAAAGTCAGGACTCTGCAGCTAGCCCAGCAATGGGCAAACTACGGCCCGGCGGACCTTTTAATCCGGCCCGCGGAGCGTGGCAAACATTGGCTGTCAGGATGTGGGCGGGGCAGCGTGACGAACTCCTCTCCTCTCACAGTCCGCCCTGAAGACCGGAACGGCGCGGGAACACGGCGAGAGGAACGCGCGGAGCAAAGGTAAGTGAATTGACACAATATGGGGAATGAATTACTATAGGGGGGATGAATTACTATATGGGGGAATGAATTTCTATGGGGGATGAATTACTATATGGGGGATGAATTACTATATGGGGGAATGAATTTCTATGGGGGATGAATTACTATATGGGGGATGAATTACTATATGGGGGATGAATTACTATATGGGGGATGAATTACTATATGGGGGATGAATTACTATGGGGGATGAATTACTATATGGGGGATGAATTACTATATGGGGGATGAATTACTATGGGGGATTAATTATTATATGGGGGATGAATTACTATATGGGGAATGAATTACTATATGGGGGATGAATTACTATGGGGGATGAATTACTATATGGGGGATGTATTTTCAGTTTTAAAAATGTGGCTCTCAAAATAAATTTCAATCGTGGTTTTGGCGAGATTTGGCTCAGTTGAAAAAAAAGGTTGCCCACCACTGACCTAAGGCTATGATTGTGATTATGACAATACACTGTGGCCCTGATTAACCCTTTGCTTACTGGGCCCTTAAACCCCCTTCATGACCAGAGCGCTTTTTGCAATATATGCAGTGTCGGATTTGTTTTAAATGTTGCAATGGTTTTGCGGCTCCCAGTCTTTTTTTCCCTCTCGGAAACGGGTCCAAGTGGCTCTTTATGTCTTAAAGGTTGCAGACCCCTGCACTAGAGGGATCAACAGATGTGGGAAAGAGGTCCTGGTTCTTCTATATAGATCTTTAGTTATCACTAGAGGGGTCACCAGCAGGAGGAAGGAGGTCCTGATTCCTCTATATAGATCTTTAGATTACTAGAAGGATCATCAGCAGGAGGAAGGAGGTCCTGATCCCTCTATATGGATCTTTAGTTATCACTAGAGGGATCGCCAGATGTGGGAAGGAGATCCTGATTCCTCTATATAGATCTTTATATCGCTAGAGGAGTCACCAGCAGGAGGAAGGAGGTCCTGATTCCCCTATATAGATCTTTATATCACTAGAGGGGTCACCAGCAGGAGGAAGGAGGTCCTGATTCCTCTATATAGATCTTTATATCACTAGAGGGGTCACCAGCAGGAGGAAGGAGGTCCTGATCCCTCTATATAGATCTTTATATCACTAGAGGAGTCACCAGCAGGAGGAAGGAGGCCCTGATTCCCCTATATAAATCTTTATATCACTAGAGGGGTCACCGGCAGGAGGAATGAGGTCCTGATTCCCCTATATAGATCTTTATATCACTAGAGGGGTCACCGGCAGGAGGAAGGAGGTCCTGATCCCTCTACGTGGATCTTTAGTTATTACTAGAGGGATCGCCAGATGTGGGAAGGAGGTCCTGGTTCCTCTATATAGATCTTTATATCACAAGAGGGATCACCAGAAGGAGGACATGATTCCTCTATACAGATATTTATTTCACTAGAGGGGTAACCAGCAGGAGGAAGGAGGTCCTGGTTCCTCCATATAGATCCTTAGATTACTAGAAATATCACCAGCAGGAGGAAGGAGGACCTGATCCCTCTATATGGATCTTTAGTTACCACTAGAGGGATTGTCAGATGTGGGAAGGAGGTCTTGGTTCCTCTATATAGATCTTTATATCATTAGAGGGATCACTAGCAGGAGGAAGGAGAACCTGATTGTGACGGGAGTCACTTTGGGTGGGGGGGCTCATGGAACCCAGCTTACTTTGCAGAGGTTGGGAGACCCCTGTCTCAGCTCCCCATATCACTCTTATGTGCAAGTCACCCTGTGTCTCTTAGGGGCACAGGGTGACTAATGGACGCTGAGAATGCGGTTGGAATTACTTCAGATGTGATAGTAATATTTATCAGCCATATGAAGACTATTCCTGGTTGTTGATTCTGAACCAGACATGTGAATTGAAAGAGCTGATCACGCTGGCCTCTCCTCTACTCCAGTGTAGGAGCTGGACTGTCTGCTCTGTAGTGAGATCCTAATTCATCAAATCATTGTCTAGGTGTGAATTCCCATTCACCTTTTGTTTTGGTCACCCAGCTAGCTAACCTAATTAACTTACTGTTTAGAGTGTTAAGTCTATTTCTGTATATAGCTGCCTTTGCATATGATCATGTGATCAGTCTCAGTGTGTATTGTATAAAAAACCCGTTTGAGTTTAAAATAAAGAGTTCCATGTTCAGACAGACTGGTGTCGTCTAGTCTTGTATGGTCGGCCGTGGTGTCTGTTGTCGGTGTTCGGACGGGGAAGTGGTATTCTAACGGAAGTACTCAAGCGCAGTCTGGGTCGGTTCCGTTACACCGATCCCTCTATACAGATCTTTAGTTATCACTAGAGGGATCACCAGCAGGAGGAATGAGATCCTGACTCCTCTATATAGATCTTTAGATTACTAGAAGGATCGTCAGTAGGAGGAAGGTGGTTCTGATCCCTCTATATGGATCTTTATATCACTAGAGGGGTCACCAGCAGGAGGAAGGAGGTCCTGATTCCTCTATATAGATCTTTATATCACTGGAGGCATCACCGGCAGGAGGAAGGAGGTCCTGATCCCTCTATATAGATCTTTATATCACTAGAGGGGTCACCAGCAGGAGGAAGGAGGTCCTTATTCCTCTATATAGATCTTTATATCCCTAGAGGGGTCACCAGCAGGAGGAAGGAGGTCCTGACTCCTCTATATAGATCTTTAGATTACTAGAAGGATCGTCAGTAGGAGGAAGGAGGTCCTGATCCCTCTATATGGATCGTTCGTTATCACTAGAGGGATCGCCAGATGTAGGAAGTAGGTCCTGGTTCCTCTATATACAGTAGATCTTTATATCAATAGAGGGATCACCAGCAGGAGGAATGAGGTCCTGATCCCTCTACATGGATCTTTAGTTATTAGTAGAGGGATCATCAGATGTGGGAAGGAGGTTCTGGTTCCTACATATAGATCTTTATATCAGTGGAGGGATCACCAGAAGGAGGAAGGAGGTCCTGATTGCTATATATAGATCTTTATATCACTAGAGGGGTCACCAGCAGGAGGAAGGAGGTCCTGATCCCTCTATATAGATCTTTATATCACTAGAAGGATCACCAGCAGGAGGAAGGAAGATGATTCCTCTATACAGATCTTTAGTTATCACTAGAAGGATCTCCAGCTGGAGGAAGGAGGATGATTCCTCTATACCAGCGGTTCTCAACCTTTGGGGGTCGAACGACCATTTCCCAGGGGTCGCCTAAGACCATCGGAAAACACATATTTCCGATGGTCTTAGAAACCGAGACACCGCTCCTCTGACTCAGTCGATGTGTGGGCGGGATGACACGCTGCCCTGTCACCTGGCCACACCTCCGGGATCCCTCAACAACTCCGCCTCCTTGCCGCTGATTGGCCACCGGAACTGTAGCTCAGGAGAGGCACACAGGCGGCCAATCACCGGCGAGGAGGTGGAGCTTGGAGAGGAGGAGCCGAGCGGCAGCGCGCGTAGATCTAAGAAGATCGAGGGAACTGCCGGAGTAAGTGAAGAGGAGAGCGGCCAGAGAAGGAAGACAGCTGACAGGTAAGTGAGAGAGCGAGCCCAGGCTGGAGCAGGGGTCAGCAAGGTAAGTATCATTGGTGTCAGTGGGAGGAAAAGTGCCCCATCATTTGTGTGACTAATACCAACAATGGGGCACTATTTCTCCCACTGACACCAATGATGGGGCACTATTTCCTCCCCCCCCGCACTGACACCAATGATGGGGCACTATTCCTCCCCCCCACTGACACCAATGATGGGGCACTATTCCTCCCCCCCACTGACACCAACGATGGGGCACTATTCCTCCCCCCCACTGACACCAACGATGGGGCACTATTCCTCCCCCCCACTGACACCAACGATGGGGCACTATTCCTCCCCCCACCGACACCAAGAATGGGGCACTATTCCTCCCCCCACCGACACCAACGATGGGGCACTATTCCCCCCCCTGACCCCAAAGATGGGGCACTATTTCCCCCTCCACCACACTGACATCAATGATGGGGCACTATTCCTCCCACTGACACCAATGATGGGGCACTATTCCTCCCACTGACACCAATGATGGGGCACTATTCCCCCCACTGACACCAATGATGGGGCACTATTCCCCCCACTGACACCAATGATGGGGCACTATTCCCCCCACTGACACCAATGATGGGGCACTATTCCCCCCACTGACACCAATGATGGGGCACTATTCCCCCCACTGACACCAATGATGGGGCACTATTCCTCCCCCCACCGACACCAACGATGGGGCACTATTCCCCCCCCTGACCCCAAAGATGGGGCACTATTTCCCCCTCCACCACACTGACATCAAGGATGGGGCACTATTCCTCCCACTGACACCAACGATGGGGCACTATTCCCCCCACTGACACCAACGATGGGGCACTATTCCCCCCACTGACACCAACGATGGGGCACTATTCCCCCCACTGACACCAACGATGGGGCACTATTCCCCCCACTGACACCAACGATGGGGCACTATTCCCCCCACTGACACCAACGATGGGGCACTATTCCCCCCACTGACACCAACGATGGGGCACTATTCCCCCCACTGACACCAACGATGGGGCACTATTCCCCCCACTGACACCAACGATGGGGCACTATTCCCCCCACTGACACCAACGATGGGGCACTATTCCCCCCACTGACACCAACGATGGGGCACTATTCCCCCCACTGACACCAACGATGGGGCACTATTCCCCCCACTGACACCAACGATGGGGCACTATTCCCCCCACTGACACCAACGATGGGGCACTATTCCCCCCACTGACACCAACGATGGGGCACTATTCCCCCCACTGACACCAACGATGGGGCACTATTCCCCCCACTGGCACCAACGATGGGGCACTATTCCCCCCACTGACACCAACGATGGGGCACTATTCCCCCCACTGACACCAACGATGGGGCACTATTCCCCCCCCCACGACACCAACGATGGGGCACTATTCCCCCCCCCCACGACACCAACGATGGGGCACTATTCCCCCCCCACGACACCAACGATGGGGCACTATTCCCCCCACTGACACCAACGATGGGGCACTATTCCCCCCACTGACACCAACGATGGGGCACTATTCCCCCCACTGACACCAACGATGGGGCACTATTCCCCCCACTGACACCAACGATGGGGCACTATTCCCCCCACTGACACCAACGATGGGGCACTATTCCCCCCACTGACACCAACGATGGGGCACTATTCCCCCCACTGACACCAACGATGGGGCACTATTCCCCCCACTGACACCAACGATGGGGCACTATTCCCCCCACTGACACCAACGATGGGGCACTATTCCTCCCACAGACACCAACGATGGGGCACTATTCATCCCACTGACATCAGTGATGGGGCACTACTCCTTCCACTGACACCAATGATGTGGCACTAGTCCTCCCACTGCAAAATTACAGTTATGAAGTAGCAACGAAAATAATTTTATGGTTGGGGGTCACCACAACATGAGGAACTGTATTAAGGGGTCGCGGCATTAAAAAGGTTGAGAACCACTGCTCTATACAGATCTTTAGTTATCACTAGAAGGATCACCAGCAGGAGGAAGGAGGTCCTGATATCCCTATATAGATCTTTATATCACTAGGGGGGTCACCAGCAGGAGGAAGGAGGTCCAGGTTCCTCTATATAGATCTTTATATCACTAGAGGGGTCACCAGCAGGAAGAAGGAGATCCTGATTCCTCTATATAGATCTTTATATCACTAGAGGGGTCACCAGCAGGAGGAAGGAGGTCCAGGTTCCTCTATATAGATCTTTATATCACTAGAGGGGTCACCAGCAGGAGGAAAGAGGTCCTGATCCCTCTATATAGATCTTTATATCACTAGAGGGGTCACCAGCAGGAGGAAGGAGGTCCTGATTCCTCTATATAGATCTTTATATCACTAGAGGGGTCACCAGCAGGAGGAAGGAGGTCCAGGTTCCTCTATATAGATCTTTATATCACTAGAGGGGTCATCAGCAGGAAGAAGGAGATCCTGATTCCTCTATATATATCTGTAGTTAGACCTCATTAGAATACTGTGTCCAGTTCTGGAGACCTCACTTACGAAAAGATATTGTTAAGTTAGAACGAGTCCAGAGACAGGTAACAAAAATTCTGAGATAAAACCAATCAAGAGTGACTTCAGGAACCTATCATGTACGGTCTGGAGGAAAGAAGGGAAAGGGGAGACATGAATTAAACCTTTAAATACATCAAGGGGGCGAATAAGGTTCAGGAGGGCAGGATTTTCAACATGAAACCAAAATCAAGAACACGGGGACAGGACCTTAAACTAACTGGAGGGAAGTTTGAAACTAATCCCAGAAAGTACTATTTTACTGAAAGAGTAGTTGATGCTTGGAATACATTTCTAGCAGAGGTAGTGAGCCAGTCAACAGTAAATAGCTTCAGACATGTTTGAGATAATCGTAGATCTATACTCAGACAATAAAGCTAACGAAAAAAACAAAAACAATGGACGGACTCTATGGACCACTTGGTCTTTTTGTACTGTCACTTTTCTATGTTTCTATGATAAAGGGGGTAAAACAGCCTTTAAAGTGGAACTTCACCCTCCCAGGCCACTTTCTGCCATGACACCCATACCGCCCTCTATTTTCTTTACCCTTTTCACTGAATTCGCTCCCCACTTCCTAGCTTCTGGCCTGAGCCAAATGACTTTTCCTTTGCCTGCAGCCTCCTAGGATACCAATGTCACACATCCTAGGAAGCCATTGGTATTCTACATTGCGCTGCCAGCGTGCATCACTGGGGGGCTTGCTGCCTCTTATTTACTGGTACTTGCAGTCAGCCCCCTGATGACAGGCCATGGTGAATGCGTGCCATCAGCTGGCCTCCTGATGATGTCATGAATGAAGATGGCAGTGTGGTGGATCTCCCCAGAACACCACTGGATCACTGAGTGTGTATGTGTTTTGTGGTCTACCCACCAAGAAAGGTAAGGGGGACGGAGGGATAGGGGTGAGGAGGGGGTAAGTTAAGTTCCTCTTTAATAACTGTAATCTCTAGAAGTTTCATGTAACCTTTCTAGTCTCTGACATTCTCCTACAGCATGACTTCAGTCTCCCATCACTCCTGTAGAACAGTCTCTGACCATCTTCTCTAGTACGTTGCAGTCTATGGCAGTCCATCAGGGGCGGACTGACCATTTGGAAACTCGGGCACTGCCCGAGGGCCTGGGATCAGTAGGGGTCCCCATGAGATGCCCCTGGTACCTTTTTTCATAGGCTTTTTTGAGTTTGGGCAAGGACACAGGGGCCCCATGATCCCCTATTGCCCGGGGGCCCCATGAGTTGTCAGTCCGCTCCTGCAGTCCATATAATGAATGTGGCCTTTAGGAAATATCAGGGGCCGCAATTGAGGCCCCCAATACAGGCGTACCTCGGTTTACAAATGCCTCGGTTAACGTAATTTGCGGTTTACGAAAGAAAATCCATTGAAAATAATGCGTCGGTATACAAATTTTTTTTGCAATATGAACGGATTAATTGTTTTTTAATGCATTTACAATTTTTTGTTAATAATGTCCCTGTACAGTATTTATGCCTTTAAAGTGCACTTTATAAAGAGTTTTGAACAGATAAGACTTTTTTTTTTACTTTTTTCTGATCTCCGGAATGGATTAATTGGTTTTCAATGCATTTACAAATTCATTTTTTATCATGTCCCTGCACAGTATTTATGCCTTTAAAGTGCACTTTATAAAGAGTTTTGAACAGATAAGACTTTATTGTAACTTTTTTCTGATCTCTGGAACGGATTGATTGGTTTTCAATGCATTCCTCTGGGAAACCACCACCAATATAAGGAGCATTCTTCCCATTGACCACCAATGTGGAGGTGGAAGGGAGAACATTGTTCCCACTGACCACCAATGTAAGTAACATTCTTCATACTGATCACCAGTGTAAGACGTGTTCTTCTCATTGTCCATAAATGTAAGGGGTATTCTTTCCATTGACCAATGTGGAAGCATTCTTCCTACTGACCACCAGTGTAAGGAACGTTCTTCCCATCAGCCACCAATGGGGGGGTGGGCATTATTTACACAGATCACCAATGTAAGGAGCATTCTTCCCACTGACCAACAATGTAATGGGCATTCCTTCTCCAACCCCCAATGTAAGGAGCATTCTTCCCCCTGACCAACAATATAAGGAGCATTCTTCCCACTGACTAACAATGTAAGGAGCATTCTTCCCACTGACCAACAATGTAAAGGGCACTCCTTCTCTGACCCCCAATGTAAGGAGCATTCTTCCCACTGACCAACAATGTAAAGGGCACTCCTTCTCCGACCCCCAATGTAAGGAGCATTCTTCCCACTGACCAACAATGTAAAGGGCATTCCTTCTCCGACCCCCAATGTAAGGAGCATTCTTCCCACTGACCAACAATGTAAAGGGCATTCCTTCTCCGACCCCCAATGTAAGGAGCATTCTTACCACTGACCAACAATGTAAAGGGCATTCCTTCTCCGACCCCCAATGTAAGGAGCATTCTTCCCACTGACCAACAATGTAAATGGCATTCCTTTTCCGACCCCCAATGTAAGGAGCATTCTTCCCACTGACCAACAATGTAAAGGGCATTCCTTCTCCGACCCGCAATGTAAGGAGCAATCTTGCCACTGACCAACAATGTAAAGGGCATTCCTTCTCCGACCCCCAATGTAAGGAGCATTCTTCCCACTGACCAACAATGTAAAGGGCATTCCTTCTCCAACCCCATATGTAAGGGGCATTCTTCCCCCTGACTCCCAATGTAAGGGGCATTCTTCCCACTGACTCCCAATGTAATGGACATTTGAACAGATAAGACTTTTTATATTTTTTTTTCTGACCTCCGAAACGGATTAATTGGTTTTCAATGCATTTACAAATTCATTTTTAATCATGTCCTGTACAGTATTTATGCCTTTAAAGTGCACTTTATAAAGAGTTTTGAACAGAAGACTTTTTTCGACTTTTTTCTGACCTCTGGAACAGATTAATTGGTTTTCAATGCATTTACGAATTCATTTTTAATTATGTCCCTGTACAATATTTATGCCTTTTAAAGTGCACTTTCTAAAGAGTTTTGAACAGATAAAAGACTTTTATTCTAACTTTTTTCTGACCTCCGGAACGGGTTAATTGGTTTTCAGTGCATTCCTATGGGAAATTACATTTCAGTTTACGAATTTTTCGCAATACGGAAAGTCCCGTAGAACGCATTAAATTTGTAAACAGAGGTACTGCTGTACCTTGTAAGTTGAGAACTTCAGATGTAGAGGGATTGGATATATTTATAGGGAATGTAGCAAAGTCCCTTTAGTTGTAATTTTCTAACAATTTACGCTTTCATTGCCGGCTTGTTTCCACAGCAGATGGTCAATGGGGGGTAGACAGCCGTCATCTTAGGGACCCCCCCCAGCGGGTTCGATAGGTCAGTTTGTGACCCCAGCCTGGAGCAGAGTCCTTCACCTCCTGCTGATCTGATGTGGAAGGACCCCCAGGCTGAGCTGGAGAGGGTCTCTGAGTCTTCCCTGTATCAGAGGAGGGGTGGGGGAGAATTCTTCTACTAATGTGGACGGATCAACTTTCTCTGCAGTGCAGACAAGCTGGAAAAACAGCGGGCAGGCTGGAGGAGCGAGAACTGGCGTCTGTGCATTGGAGGTCATTATGGACGGTATTAATGCCAAGGACATGGGGTGAAGGCTTTCTGCTTAGTAATACGTTCAACATTTAATAAAAAAAGGAAATATATTTAACGCCTTCTCGGCAAGGGCTGAAGTCACACGGTTTAAGGGACTGCAGACTTTTTAAACTGTATTTGCTCCCTTCAGGAAGTCTGATTAGCCCTCCTAATTCCTATTTTGAGACGCCTGAGCAGTTAAGGGTCTAGTTATAAAAGAAGAAAAAAAAAAATCACAAACCTTCGCACAGCTGTCACAAATAACCCCTCTAATTTGTCTAACATGTATTTCCTATGGTCGTCAGCTCCATCTAGTGGCCATAATACAGTATATTCTTGAAATTCTTCAACCACGAAAATTATTATTTTATTATTATACAGTATTTATAAAGCGCCAATAGTTCGCTCAGCGCTGTACATTACAAAGGGGGACAGAACATGTGACAGAACAATACCAATACAATGCAAAACATGAGGGGATTGAGGGCTCTGCTCTTTCGAGCTTACAATCTAGGAGGGAGGGGATGGTGGCACAGGAGGAGATAGCTGTGGGGGATGGAGTGGTAGGAAGAGTGGAGGTCGGCAAGTTAGCAGGGGGTGGGGTAGGCTTCCCTGAAGAGATGGGTTTTCAGGGTGCGCCTAAAGGAGAGGAGAGTAGGTGATAATCTGATGGGTTGGGGCAAGGAGTTCCAGAGGATGGGTGACACCCTGGAGAAGTCCTGGAGGCGGGCATGGGAGGAGGAGACCAGGGAACTAGAGAGAAGGAGGTCTTGTGAGGAGCGGAGTGTGCGTGTTGGGCGGTACTTGGATATTAGGTCAGTGATGTAGTTCGGGGCAGTATGGTGGACAGCTTTGTACGTCAGCATTATGATTTTGAATTTGATCCGTTGCGCAATCGGAAGCCAGTGGAGGGATTGGCAGAGGGGGGTGGCGGAGACAGAGCGGTTGGAAAGGTGAATGAGTCTGGCAGCCGTATTCAGGATCGACTGAAGCGGGGATAGCCAGCGGCGAGGCAGGCCAGTGAGGAGGGAGTTGCAGTAGTCGAGTCGTGATATGATGAGGGAGTGGATGAGCTGTTTAGTGGTTTCTGGGGGTTAGGAAAGTGCGTATTTTGGCGATGTTGCGGAGGTGGAGTCTGCACGAGTTTGTTAAAGATTGGACTTGGGGTTGAAAGGATAGGTTGGAGTCCAGAATGACACCAAGTACTCTGGCCTGCAGGGCGGGTTTGATGGTAGCGTTGTTGGATGTGACGGAGAAGTCAATGGGGGGTGGTGTCCGGGCTGGGGGGAAGACAAGAAACTCGGTTTTGGAGAGGTTCAATTTAAGGAAGTGGAGAGACATCCAGTCTGATATGTCGCTCAGTAGGTGTGTGATTCGGGCT
Organism: Staurois parvus; assembly: GCF_062004578.1. Lineage (NCBI taxonomy): Eukaryota > Metazoa > Chordata > Amphibia > Anura > Ranidae > Staurois > Staurois parvus. The sequence continues at coordinate 336,528 of NW_028318705.1, read as the reverse complement.
GAGACCAAGGGGGTGAGGTGGGGGGTTGAGAGATAGATTTGTGTGTCATCGGCATAGAGGTGGTAGTTGAAGCCGTGAGAGTGTATGAGTTGGCCAAGGGAGGAGGTATAGATGGAGAAGAGAAGGGGCCCGAGGACAGAGCCTTGAGGGACCCCAACAGAGAGGGGGAGTGAGGGGGAGGTGGTAGCATTATAGGTAACGCTGAAGGAGCGTTGTGACAGGTAGGATGAGAGCCAGGAGAGAGCAGAATCTCTGAGGCCGAGGGAGTGTAGTTTTTTTAGGAGGAGGGGGTGGTCGACTGTGTCGAAGGCCGCAGAGAGGTCAAGGAGTAGGAGCACTGAATAGTGGCCATTAGCTTTGGCGGTTAGCAGGTCGTTGGAGAGTTTGAGTAGGGCAGTTTTGGTGGAGTGTAGGGGACGGAAGCCGGACTGTAGGGGATCGAGGAGGTTGTTGTCGTTGAGGTGAGAGCATAGGCGGGTGTAGACTAGGCGCTCGAGGAGTTTAGATGTAAGTGGGAGCAGGGAGATGGGTCTGAGGTTGTTCGGGTCATTGGGGTCCAGGGAGGGCTTTTTAAGTATGGGGGTGATGTGTGCATGTTTCAGAGGGGAGGGGAAAGTGCCGGAGGAGAGGGAGAGATTGAAGATGTGGGTGAGGGAGCGTAGGATGGAGGGGGAAGGAGGTTGTAGGAGTTGTGAGGGGATAGGGTCGAGGGGGCAGGTGGTGAGGCGGGCATCAGAGAAGATCTTGGAGACTTCCTCGATGGTAGTAAGGTCAAAGGTGCGGAGTGTTGGGGGAGCTTCAGTATGAGGAATGTAGGGTGGGGTGGAAGAGGAGGTCAGACCAGTGGTGGGGCCGTGGGAGAGGGGTAATGAGGGGGTAGCTGAGTGAGGGTGAAGGGGGTTGGAGAGAGTTTGAGCAGCGACGAAGTCCCTGCGGGTTATGTCGAGGGGGGATAAGGGGGTAGCTGTGTGAGAGGGGAAGGGTTGAGAGGGCGTGTGAGTTGCGGCAATGTCCTTGCGAATTGTGTCAATCTTGTTTTTGAAGTGATTGGCAATCTCAAGGGCGGTGAGTGAGGTGCTGGGTGGAGGTGGGGGTGGAGAGAGTAGAGAGTTGAAGGCGGAGAATAGTCGGCGAGGATTGGAGGAGAGGGCCTTGATGAGGATCAAGAAGTAGGCCTGTTTGGCAGCATGGAGGGAGGAGGTGTAGGTGTGGAAGGCAGATTTGTAGCGGGTGAAGGCTTGTTGGGATTTGGTTTTGCGCCATAGTCGCTCCAGGGCACGACTCTGTCGTTTGAGGGTTTTGGTGTGATCAGTCTGCCAGGGCTGGAGCGGTCGGGGTCTGATGTTGCGTGTGGTTAAAGGTGCTAGTGAGTCAAGGGCTGCTGACAGCGCGTTGTTGTAGGCAGTCATAGCCAAGTCAGGGCAGGACAGGGGGAGGATGCGGTCGTGGAGTTGATCAGCTGCAGAGTGGAGGGAGGCAGGGTTAAGGTTGCGGAGGTTACGGCTGGTAGTAGTGTGACATTTGGAGGGGTAGGCGTTGGAGGACGAGGAGATAGAGAAGGTAATCAGGTTGTGGTCAGAGAGAGGAAAGGGGTGTTAGTGAGGTTGTGGGGAGCGCAGCGGTTGGAGAAGACGAGATCAAGGATATTACCGTCGGAGTGGGTGGTGGATTGTATGCACTGTGCAAGTGCAAAGGAGGAGGTTAAGTGGAGGAGATGGGATGTGTCCGGGTTGTCGAGGTTGACAGGGATGTTGAAATCCCCAAGGATGATGGTGGGTAGCTCAGAGGAGAGGAAGAAGGGTAGCCAGGAGGAAAAGTCATCCAGGAAGCGGGGTATGGATCCAGGAGGCCGGTATATCACAGCAATCTTCAGGGGGGTTGGGGAGAATAGTCCGACGCAGTGGGCCTCGAAGGAGTAGAAGGATAGGGAGGGGGGGGTTTGGGAGGAATCGGAAGGTGCTCTGCGGTGACAGGAGCAGACCAACCCCACCACCTTTACGACCGTTGGGCCTGGGTGAGTGGGTCCAGGTGAGACCTCCGTAGGAGAGTGCAGCAGGGGAGGTAGAGTCAGTGGGCTGGATCCAGGTTTCCGTGATCGCTAGGAGGTTGAGGGAGCGGGAAACAAAGAGGTCGTGGATGGCGGTAAGCTTGTTGCACACCGATCGGGCGTTCAGGAGTGCACATGAAAACGGGGGGGGGAGATTTTAGGGAGCAGGGGGACAGATACTAAGTTGCGGCGGGACGTGGAGGCGGGAGGGTGTTGTGCGGGTGAGGGAGGTGGTGGAGGGCCAGGATTCGGGGAGATGTCCCCCGCAGTTACGAGGAGGAGAAGGGTGAGAAAGGTGGCATGGGAGCGGGATGTGCAGGACATTATGGCTACTAGATGAAGCTGGCGATCATAGGTATATAAACATATAGGGCAGCACAGTGCCTAAATGGTTAGCACTTCCACCTGGCAGTACTAGGGTTGTTGGTTCAAATCCCAGCCACAGCACCTCCTGCCTGGAGTTTGCATGTTCTCCCTGTGCCTGTGTGGGTTTCCTCCAGGTACTCCGGTTTCCTCCCACACTCCAAAGACATGCTGGTAGGTGAATTGGCTCCTGTCTAAAAATTGGCCCTAATATATGTAAGTTAGGGATCTTAGATTGTACGCCCCTTGAAGGTTAGGGACTGATGTGAATCTACAATATATATGTAAAGTGCTGCGTAAATTGATGGCGCTATATAAGTACCTGAAATAAATAAATATCAAGAAAATTCCCGGGGACTCTGCGACATGGCTGTGCATGAATGGGTAAATGTTCTACGCTGAGTGCTGGGAGATGTGCCACAACCAGGGGCGGACTGACCATTTGGAAACTCGGTCACTGCCCGAGGGCCCAGGGTCAGTAGGGGGCCCCATGAGATGCCCCTGGTACCTTTTTCATAGGCTTTTTTTGCGTTTGGGCAAGGACACAGGGGCCCCATGATCCCCTCTTGCTTGGGGGCCCCATGAGTTGTCAGTCCGCCCCTGGCAACAACAATAATCTATTAAAAGACCCGGCCACCCAAAAGTGATGTATCATTTGTAGGTGGAGTTTGTTGTGTTGAGTTACCTGCTAATCCCATTTATTCCCTGGGGACTCCAGTGGAGAGATCTCGCCTGCAATTTATTCTGGCAATGTTCCTGATAATTATTGTGTGTTCCATGGGAACCCCTCATAATGGGCACAGCAGATGTACAGACCTGGGAACTCCGCACAGGGATGGTGGGAACCCCTCAATAATTGGCACAGCAGGTGTACAGGCCCAGGAACTCAGCACAGAGATGGTGGGAACCCTCATAATGGGCACAGCAGGTGTACAGACCCGGGAACTCAGCACAGGGATGGTGGGAACCCCTCATAATGGGCAAAGCAGGTGTACAGACTTGGGAACTTGGCACAGGAATGGTGGGAACCCCTCATAATGGGCACAGCAGATGCACAGATCTGGGACCTCGGCACATAGATGGGAACCCCTCATAATGCATACAGTGGGTGTACAGACCTGGGAACTCAGCACAGGGATGGAAGGAACCCCTTATAATGGACACAGCAGGTGTACAGACCCGGGAACTCATCACAGGAATGGTGGAGCCCCTCATAATGGGCAAAGCAGGTGTACAGACCTGGAAACTCAGCACATAGATGGGAACCATTCATAATGCATACAGCGGGTGTGCAGACCCAGGACCTCAGCACAAGGATAGTGGGAACCCCTCATAATGGGCAATGCAGGTGTGTAAACCCAGGAACACAGCACAGGGATGGTGGGAACCCCTTATAATGAGCAAAGCAGGTGTATAGACCTGGGAACTCAGCACAAGGATGGTGGGAACCCCTCATAATGGGCACAGCAGGTGTACGGACCCGGGAACTCAGCACAAGAATAATGGGAACCCCTCATAATGGGCACAGCAGGTGTACAGACCCGGGAACTCAGTGCAGAAATGGTGGGAGCCCCTCATAATTGGCACATCAGATGTACAGACCCGGGAACTCAGCACAGGGATGGTGGGAACCCTTCCTAATGGATACAGCGGGTGGGCAGACCTGGGAACTCAGCACAGAGATCTTACCTACAGAGTCCCTATAAAAAAGATGAGACTGTCGGGGGTTTCACCCTCCATCATCCTTCATAACTGAGATATTATCTTTAGGTGGAACAACCCTTCCCATTTGTAGTGACTATCAATGTCCTGTGGAACAAACACCAAGTATACAATCTGTTACAAATGCAATTTATACATTTATTTAAAAATTAAAAAAAAAATACATTCCTGAGAAATGCTGATTCCTGCTCATACAGGACACTACCCCAGCAGTGACTCGCCCGGAATTATACGGTACATCGGGCCCCTGAGGGGTGTCAGGTGGAAGCAGTCCATTCATTGTGCAGTGGTTATTCCCCTTTGTCCTGGCACACAGTGCACTCTGGCCAATCCTGAGTCACAGTTTTTTCTACTAGGTCCTGATTCTTCCCTCATAGGCGGGGCCTAAGGAAACAGTTGAGCGGGGGAGGGTCTGAAGCTTCATGTTTTAGTACTTTGTAGCTTTCTGCATTATTTTAGTCTTCTGGAGAAACGAAGGCATGGTGTACAATCCACGGCATTACATTATACCGTATGAGAGGGAGGTTTTTCAGCTGTATCCCTGTGGTTGACTTTGAGAAGTGGGAGGGGTGAAGTAGAATTGGGGGGCTGGAATTCTGTAATAACCAGTTACATGTAAGGTGGACATTCCCTGGCCTTGGCCCCACAACAGATGAACATTCACTCACTTGAATCACTAGTTACTGTTATAGTACTGGGCATGCTGTTATGATGCCGCCATATTGGAATGGGCTAAAGCATGTGGATAAGCCTGGAGCCTTCGCTCATCCATATGGCGCTCTACTGGTTGCAGGGGTGGACTGACAACTCATGGGGCCCCCGGGCAATAGGAGATCATGAGGCCCCTGTGTCCTTGCCCAAACATGAAAAAGCCTATGAAAAAGGTACCAGCGGCATCTCATGGGGCCCCCTACTGATCCCGGGCCCTCGGGCAGTGCCCAAGTTTCCAAATGGTCAGTCCACCCCTGACTGTAATGTAATGTGACCATGGGTGGACTGGGACTCTGGGGCCTGCAGGAGTAAGCGAGATGGAGGACTCACAGTGCTTCAGGTGGGGCATTGTAAACTGATCATGGCTACAAAGCATTGGATACAGGGCATGGTTTAGAGCACGGGTGTCAAACTGGCGGCACTCCAGCTGTTGCCAAACTACAAGTCCCATGAGGCATTGCAAGATTGACAGTTACAAGCATGGCTCCCAAAAGCAGAGGCATGATGGGACTTGTAGTTTCGTAACAGCTGGAGGGCCGCCAGTTTGACACCCCTGGTTTAGAGGGACATGGTTAAAAAGAGTCGGAGTCTACTCACAGGATACACTGCACATGTTTGGCAGCAACCTTGTACCCAGGGGTGGACTGACCATTCGGGCCCCCGGGCACTGCCCGAGGGCCCAGGGTCAGTAGGGGGCCCCATGAGATGCCCCTGGTACCTTTCACAGGCTTTTTTGGGTGTGGTTTCAGTGTGGGCGAGGACACGGGCCCCATGATCCCCTATTGCCCGAGGGCCCCATGAGTTGTCAGTCCGCCCCTGATTTTACCCACAAAAAACTGTATTTACAATGCCACAGGAGATCATTTTAAGCTCACCACACATGCTACAATCTGACTGTACAATCTCATTTAGATCCACCAACTACTACACAGTGCAAGGGCCTGTCTGTTTGGATATCGATCGATTGGTTATATTTGGTAGGTCCTCATTTTACACAGTTTTGGTAAATCCAAAATTGATGGTTCAAAGATTGTAATGTTAGACTGTAAGTTGTATGCAGACCCTTGGGGGTCATTTACAATTGCAACTCCTCTGAAAAGCAATTCATAGTCGATCACTTTTCAGAGGCTAAACAGGAGGCTTAGAGGCAATATGTCACCTCCTGGAGGCCTGTTTTAAAACCTGAGAGCCTGCAACACAGAGCCACAGCTGCATGGATTACATGTGGCTGCAGGGTGGTTGCATCTTGGCCCTATTCACTTGAATGGGTTGTGTTTGGCAGTGGTATTGTCTGCCGAAGGCCACTGGTGGTCTAAATCTTGCTGCACTGGGATCATGGCACTGTGTACCAATGTGGTTGGTGGCAATGTCAACTTGCAGCTGGATGGTGGACAGGAAGGTGGTAGGGGTGGGGGGCTAATCCATGGCTCATCCATGGCCATTTTTACTGTCCCATTGCCACCCATGTAAATGAGTCCACATAAACTCTCCATTGCATTAACCCCTATCAACCAATCAGGAGTCAGAGTGCAGGTATATAGGGTGACAGACAAAATAAAAGTATTCCTGTAGCACCGTGTTTTGCCTGGAGTTATTTAAACTGTTTAAACAGATTATTCATTGCATATCAGGGTCCATTTATTAAAAATACGCTGTGCAAATGCCGCCAGGATCAATCTCCATAATGTGTCTAACATGACCCATGATCCTCAGCTCCATCTAGTGGTCATAATGCTGTATTTTCCTGATTTAAGTATTTCAGGAAAATACTGCATTACAAACACTGCATGGGGTCTGCGATCCTAGGAAATACGCATTTTAGACACATTACAAGGATTATCGGTGAAAAGTTTTTACAAATAGACCCTATTGTGTTCAGCTGGTGGAAGGAGGACACACAGGGGCAGGGGGTGACGAAACGTGTAGCGAGAGGGCCAGCAGCATTTGTGGGCCAGTCCATCCCTGAATGTGACCATCGCTCCCTTTTTCATATGAGTCCTCCACGTCCATCTTTTTTCACAACTGGAAACCTAACTTCTGTCTCTACAGAACCAGCAGGTCACATCTCTTTCATCGTACATTTGGAAGACGTTCCTCCTGGCGTGTCCAGGTTTGGTTCCTCCTCTTGACTTGTAAGTCACCTCTGAATGAGACCCACCATCCTCCCTCATGGTGCTTTGGGAGGCAACAATCACCTTCTCTTCCTCCCTCGTTCCTCAGTCATCAGGGTTCAGGGAACACGGTCTGTTGAACTCCTGGCCGTGCTCATGGATCCACTTATTGGCCACTGGGATCGGAAAAAAGCAAAATCAGCAAAAAATTAATTAAAATAAATACCAGAACAGTTGTGTGATAAAAGCAACTAGAAAAGCTACGATTTCTGGGAAAATTTTGTGAAGTGTTCTTGCCTCCACCAATAGTCTACAACTGGAGTGGGTGGACAATACAGCAACAATACAGTTCAATACAAGAGGTATAGGAGGGCCCTGATCCTGGGAGCTTACAATCTTGGTTAATTTATAATATGGAAGGGCACTATGTAGGATGAAAGGATTCCTTAGGAGAAACTTTTCTATCACCTCATTCATTTTCATTCTCCATTTTGATATGTTATAGGAAGGGGGAAGGTGTCTTTGACATGTTTCACATGACTGTCATATGCCTTTAAGTGTTCTCTATATTTTGTCTCTGCTCCTCCCTTTCCTTTGGTTTAGTTCATGCTGTATAGATAGCTCCACCCCTTTGTTAATTTCTCAGTAATGCACTTCAGCTTCAAGCCTCATGTCATGAAGTAGATCACATTATGATCTTTTGACCTATCAGATGTTCATTGTTGTAAAATTCTCTCAGTTTATGGAATAAACTTCACAAGATCTACAAGGCATCGTCTGGATCAAGTCACTGCCTGTTATTCAACTAAGATTGGAGTTATCGCTATCTCATCACAACTGTAAGTTACAGAGATCACACTTTCAATGCTTAGATTGGAGAGACAGAATAGTCTTGTAGTACGCAGGAGCGGACTGACAACTCATGGGGCCCCTGAGCAATATGGGGATCATGGAGCCCCTGTGTGCTTGCCCACAGCCAAAGCACACCCAAAAAAGTCTATAAAAGGTACCAGGGGCATTTAATGGGGCCCCCTACTGACCCCGGGCCCTTGGGCACTGCCCGAGTGCTCAGATGGTCAGTCCGCCCCTGGTAGTATGGAATAATTTTTTTTGTGTTTCAAGGATTATAACTCATCCAATTGAATATTGTACATTCATACACACTCCCAGTGGGGGGGGTGCACCATTTCACTATTTTAGGAACAGCGCTCCACCCCTATGTTTATTGAACATAATATATTACCCAAGTTTTTAGGTGAAATATAAAAGTTAAGGTTGAGTTGAATACATAGATACCAGTCATGTCAAGCCTATGAACTGCTCACTTGTGAAATGATCAAAAACTTCACTATCCAAAATCGGCCAACGCCCACAGTGGCCAGGCCCCCTGGAATGGCATAATATACACTATACTGCCAAAAGTATTGGCCGGCCGGCCTTTCCACACACATGAACTTTAATGGCATCCCAGTCTTAGTCCGTAGGGTTCAATATTGGGTTGGCCCCGCCCTTTGCAGCTATAACAGCTTCAACTCTTCTGGGAAGGCCATCCACAAGGTTTAGAAGCGTGTCTATGGGAAGGTTTGACCATTCTTCCAGAAGCACATTTGTCAGGTCAGGTACTGGTGTTGGATGAGAAGGCCTGGCTCGCACTCTCCGCTCTAATTCATCCCAAAGGTGTTCTATGGGGTTGAGGTCAGGACTCTGTGCAGGCCAGTCAAGTTCCTCCAACCCAAACTCCCTCATCCATGTCTTCATGGACCTTGCTTTGTGTACTGGTGCGCAGTCATGTTGGAACAGGAAGGGGCCATCCCCAAACTCTTCACACAAAGTTGGGAGCATGAAATTGTCCAAAATGTCTTGGTATGCTGACACCTTAAGAGTTCCCTTCACTGGAACTAGGGGGCCAAGTCCAACCCCTGAAAAACAACCCCACACCATAATCCCTCCTCCACCAAACTTTACACTTGGCACAATGCAGTCAGGCAAGTACCGCTCTCCTGGCAACTGCCAAACCCAGACACATCCATCGGATTGCTAAACAGAGATGCGTGATTGGTCACTCCAGAGAACACGTCTCCACTGCTCTAGAGTCCAGTGGCAGCGTGCTTTACACCACGGCATCCAACGCTTTGCATTGCACTTGGTGATGTAAGACTTGGATGCAGCTGCTTGGCCATGGAAACCCATTCCATGAAGCTCTCTACGCACTGTTGTTGTGCTAATCTGAAGGCCACATGAAGTTTGGAGGTCTTTAGCTATTGACTCTGCAGACAGTTGGCGACTTCTGCGCACTGTGCGCTTCAGCATGCGCTGACCCCGCTCTGTCATGTGACGTGGCCTACCACTTGGTGGCTGAGTTGTTGTTCCCAGTTGCTTCCACTTTGTTATAATCCCACTAACAGTGGAGCGTGGAATATTTATTAGCCAGGAAATGTCACAGATGGACTTCTTGCACAGGTGACAACCTATCACGGGACCACGCTTGGAGTCACTGAGCTCCTGAGAGCGACCCATTCTTTCACAAATGTTTGTAGAAGTAGTCTGCATGCCGAGGGGCTTGATTGTATACACCTGTGGGCCATGGAGGGGATTGGAACACCTGAATCACATGATTTGGAGGGCTGGACCAATACTTTCGGCAATATAGTGTATGTTACATGAGTTTTGACCATAGTTCTACTTCAACCCTTCCTCATTTTATCCAAAAGAAATAAATAAAATTTTGCCTCTAGATAAGTTTTGATTGAAAACACTTTGTAATTTAAAGTATTTTGCTGAAAGCAGACATGAATCGTGTTACATCTCCACCCCGCGGCGTGCCACCTAAACCTAATTTTCTGTGGTGGCCGCCCAACGGAGTTGGAATTCCCCTTTCAGATTCCTGCCTTTGCCTCCGACCACATTTCAGGAGATCAGCCTGGTGACCGCACTGCCTACTACAGAGGAACACATCCTAATAATCAGAGGAATGGAGCCATCAGCAAAGACTCTTCTCCCTCCTACAGATATCTGTCAAGTCACGTCACAGACACAAACTTACTTTCTGCACGAGTGACATTTCAATATGTAAAATATTTACCGAGAGGCAAAATTCCTGATACATCAAACATTTCCCATTGATCACCGAGACAGATTCTCCGATTTCACCTGTTCCTGCCTCTGGCGCAGTACATGAAAGCACAACAGCGGTGAGCAGAATTTAACCCCTTGCCTATCGGGCACTTTCCCTCCTTCCTGCCCAGGCCAATTCAGCTTTCAGTGCTGTTTCACTTTGAATGACAATTGCACGGTCATGCAACACTGTACCCATATGAAATTTTTATAATTTTTTTTCACACAAAGAGAGCTTTCTTTTGGTGGTATTTAATCACCACTGGTGTTTTTATTTTTTGCACTATAAATTAAAAAATAGCAAAAAATTAGCAAAAAAAGTTGTTCTTTGTTTCTATGATAAAAGTTTGCAAACAGGTACATTTTCTCCTTCACTGATGTGCGTTGATGAAGCTGCACTGATAGGCAGCACTGATGGGCACTGATGAGGTAGCACTGATGAGACAGCACTGATGAGGCAGCACTGATGGGCACTGATGAGGCAGCACTGATGAAGTAGCACTGATGAGGTAGCACTGATGGGCACTCATGAGACAGTACTGATGGGCACTGATGAAGTAGCACTGATGAGGCAGCACTGATGGGCACTGATGAGGCAGCACTGATGAGGCAGCACTGTTGGGCACTGATGAGGCAGCACTGATGAGGTAGCACTGATGGGCACTGATGAAACAGCACTGATGGGCACTGATGAAGTAGCACTGATGAGGCAGCACTGATGGGCACTGATGAGGCAGCACTGATGGGCACTGATGAGGCAGCACTGATGGGCATCAATGATGGGCACTGATAGGCGGCACTGACTGATGGCACTGCTGGGCTACTGATGGGTGCCACTGTTGGGCACTTTTGGGGCTGATTATCAGTGCAGACGTCCTCTGTGACACTTTCCGGGTACCGGCAGTACTTTCCTCATGGAAAGTACTGCCAGAAAGTGCTGCCGATAACCGCCAACTGTATTTACTTTGTGATAAGCTGTGTCATTGCAAGTGTACAATCCAAACGCACACATTCCTGCGTTAAAAATGTCTGTGTGTATAAGTGGGTGCTGCAGTGACTGTCGGCTGGAACAGTCACTGTGTCATTGGACACAGCTGATAACATGGTAAAAAGCCACTGTGATTGGCCTTTTACGATGTCATGTGATCAAATGTGTTGCCGCTGGGGCGCCTGGGGGGGAGGCGTGTTCTTTGAAGACGTCATATGACGCCATCCCAGAACTGGACAACCGTGCTGTAGCCATCATTCGCCTATAGCCTGGTTTTCAGGTGGTTAAAGTGTATGTATAGCCAAAACATTTTTTTTTTTTTAATTTGGATAGAATAGAGAAAAGTTCAAAACCTATTTTGGGTGTTTTTTTGCTGTTTGTGTACCATTGGAGGGATTTCACTTCATTTTCTGTAGCAGAGATGCAGAAGTTAGAGAAAATCTCCCAAAGTAGGGGAAATTAGGCTTGCCATAAATTAGTAGAATTGAATTTGAAAATGTTTGTTTTAAGAACATTCGTTCATTTTTCAAATCATTAGTGGGGTCATCGATGTTCGTTTTTGACCACAGTGATGAGAAAAATTAGAAGGAACAGGATCATTATTATTATTATTATTACATCGAGTTTTTATAGCGCCAAAGGGTTTGCTCAACGCTGTACAATAGAGGGGGGGACAATACATGGCACAGTACAACAATAACAAACAACGTACGAGGGGTAAGAGGGCCCTACTCTTTCGAGCTTACAATCTAGGAGGGAGGGGGTAAAGGTACAGTAGGAAGTGGCTGAGGGGAATGAGGGGTGGGAGGAAAGAGGGAGAATGGCCATTAGGTAAGGGTGGGGTAGGCTTCCCTGAAGAGATGGGTTTTGAGGGAGCGCCTGAATGTGAGGAGGGAAGGCAACAGTCTGATGGATTGGGGCAGTGAGTTCCAGAGGATGGGGGAGGACCTGGAGAAGTCTTGCAGTTGTGCATGGGAGGAGGAGACCAGGGAGCAGGATAGAAGGAGGTCCTGTGAGGAGCAAAGGGTACAGGTAGGGCGGTACTTGGGGATCGGGTTCGTGAGGTAGTAAGGGGCAGTGTTGTGAACGGCTTTGTAGGTCAGGGTTAGAAGTTTAAATTTAATGCGTTGGGCAATCGGGAGCCAGTGGAGGGAGAGGCAGAGGGGGTGGCAGAGGTGGAGCGGGTGGTGAGGTGGATGAGTCTAGCCTCTGAGTTCAGGATGGTCTGGAGCAGGGAGAGCCTGCACTGGGGTAGGCCGGTGAGAAGAGAATTGCAGTAGTCAAGGCGTGAGATGATGAGGGAGTGTACTAGAAGTTTGGTGGTGGTGGATCGAACACTTTTCTGAATTGAACAACAGTGAATGTGGTTTTCGTTTTGGAAAGTCCATTCATTCCAAAATCAAATGCTTTTAAATCTGAAGTACTGTTAAAGGACATTCATAAAGTCATCAAATGTACTGAGAATTTTCGTATGAATGTTCTTGCTTTAGACAGTTGTCCCCGGAATAGGTGTCCCCATTGAGGGATTTCCCTCAACTCCTGCTCTAGGAACAACTCTAAAATTTTAGATTTCCCATCAATTTCTGTTTCAGTGACAGTGGTCACCCGTACAAATCGAGGGATGAACCTCCCTAATGGGCACACAGACAATAAAAACTCAACAGAGAGTCTCACCCTTCCCTACTCTATCCAAAAACTAAAAAAAAAGGTTTCAATTCAATATCTAGTTGAGATGTTAGGATATTTTTATTTGGGAGAGAGTTCCCAGCTTCACCCATACAAGAGGACTTGCAGTTGGAGTCTTTGCATACGTATATTTTCATTTGTGGTATCACTTGAGGGACATCCCTTGTAGGCGTCTATGTAGCTTCAAACCCTTGACTATTGTACTATACAAATCTTGTCTCACTCCAGTGGTCAAGAGTTGAGGTTGGCCTCCTCCCATCCCTCACTATTAGCCACAAAGGCAACCCATCATACCCATGGACCCACGCTGAAGCACAGGAGGCTGCAGACCCAAGTTCTCAACCACAGAAGCTGGATCGATTAGTACTATAGAGCACCCCACGTTTTTGGGCTCCCAGATTACTCTCCAAGGTATGGAGTATTTCTAGAGAGAAGATGTATACAGGCACCTCCAGTGGTGCAGAGCATTTCTAGAGGGATGTACAGTGAGAACTTGTGTAGAGGTCAGATCATCAGAAGACCGTGGACAATAAGGTAAATGTATTGCAATATTTCCCATATTAGAAGAGTGACACTCACCCCATTTGTTTCCCACCAGAACAGGGCAGCCAGCATGCAGTGTGTCCTCATTCCCCTCACCATTTCTGTGCAGATTCCACCAGAAAATGGCTGCGTTCTTAGGAAGAAAACAGGAGAAAACAGGAAATCATTTTTACAGTCATATTGTACACTTAGCACATATATATATCACACAATAATTCTCCGTACTGTTGGAGGACTCTGCTCCTTTCTCTCCTGAAATACTGCTGGAGGGCTTTGTTCCTCTCCTGAAATACTCTGCACTGCGGGAGGACTCCGCTCCTTCCTCTATAACTCTCCTCCTTCCTCTATAACTCTCCTCTCCGGAAATACTGTGCTCTGCTGGAGGACTCCGCTCCTTCCTCTATAACTCTCCTCTCCGGAAATATTCTGCTCTGCTGGAGGACTCCGCTCCTTCCTCTATAACTCTCCTCTCCGGAAATACTCTGCGCTGCTGGAGGACTCCGCTCCTTCCTCTATAACTCTCCTCTCCTGAAATACTCTGCACTGCTGGAGGACTCTGATCCTTCCTCTATAACTCTCCTCTCCTGAAATACTCTGCACTGCTGGAGGACTCCGCTCCTTCCTCTATAACTCTCCTTTCCGGAAATACTCTGCACTGCTGGAGGACTCCGCTCCTTCCTCTATAACTCTCCTTTCCGGAAATACTCTGCACTTCTGGAGGACTCTGATCCTTCCTCTATAACTCTCCTCTCCTGAAATACTCTGCTTTGCTGGAGGACTCTGATCCTTCCTCTATAACTCTCCTCTCTGGAAATACTCTGCTCAGCTGGAGGACTCTGCTCCTTCCTCTATAACTCTCCTTTCCGGAAATACTCTGCACTGCTGGAGGACTCCGCTCCTTCCTCTATAACTCTCCTCTCCTGAAATACTCTGCACTGCTGAAGGACTCCGCTCCTTCCTCTATAACTCTCCTCTCCTGAAAGACTGCAACACTGGAGGACTCCGCTCCTTCCTCTATAAGTCTCCTCTACTGATATACTCTGCACTGCTGGAGGACTTCGCATCTGCCTCTGTCTAACTCTCCTCTCCTGAAATAGAGGAAGGAGCGGAGTCCTCCAGCTGTGCACTATTTCAGGAGACGAGAATTAGATAGAGGAAGGAGCGGAGTCCTCTATCAGTGCTGAGTTTTTCTGGAGAGGAGTGTCAAATAGTGGAAGGAGCCATGTCCTCTAGCAGTGCAGAGTATTTTAGAGAGAAGAGTTAGATACAGGAAGGAGCAGAGACCTCCAGCAGTGCAGATTATTTCAGAGAGGAGAGTTAGACACAGGAAGGAGCAGAGTCCTCCAGCTGTGCACTATTTCAGGAGAGGAGAGTTAGATAGAGGAAGGAGCGGAGTCCTCCATCAGTACTGTGTTTTTCTGGAGAGGAGTGTCAAACAGAGGAAGGAGCCAAGTCCTGCTGGAGGACTCTGCTCCTTTCTCTGACTCTCCTTTCCTAATATACTCTGCACTATTGAAGGACTGTGTTACTTTCTCTGACTCTCCTTTCCTAAAATATTCTGCACTGCTGGAGGACTCTGCTCCTTTCTCTGACTCTCCTTTCCCAATATACTCTGCACTGTTGGAGGACTCTGCTCCTTTCTCTGACTCTTCATTCCTAAAATACTCTGCACTGCTGGAGGACTCTGCTGCTTTTTCTGATAGATTTTTCTCTAGGCTACCAGCATGAACTCACCTTTACAACAGGGGTGCTGAAGTTGGCGTAGATAAAAGCTGTTGATCCGCCCACATCTACAGGACTCAGCTAATAAAACAGAAAACAGATATTAATGAACACTGCTTAGAGCCCTTAGAGTGTTTTACCTTTAAATTAGAAGTTCATCAGGAGTAAGTAATATAAATGTAATCATCTCCACCAAGCAGACAGAACTCACATAGATCATAAAGGTGGCCATCCGGTTCCCGGTGTTGGTGCGATACAGGGGGCTCTTCCGGGACTGCAACAGAACACAGAGGATTACAAGGAGGGAAGAGAATGTGGGATCTAAAGTGTAACCCTTTTTGTTTTCTTCAGAAAGCAGCCACAGCCTACATAGAAAAGCCTTTCCACAGCCAACACGCTGCAGAGAAGTCCATTGCTCTCTGTGTAGAAGCAGTGGTCTCTCTGCAGAGGTCTGACGTGTAATACATGTAAATGAAAAAAATAAAAAATTGATACAGCTATGAATGGGAAGTGATTCCTCCAGCACGCCCTACTTACTGTAGCATGATCAAAGTGTGGCTCGTAATGTCCTCCAATCCCGTAATTTACTACTTGGAGGTACTCGGCATAAGGAGGTCGGACATTCAATCCGGTGGCTGCAGCAATGCGGACATCAATGTTTCTAATGATCGGATCCACGGTGTCCTTCAGCCATGCACTGCAACAACATATGAAAATCTGGGGACTAGGCAGATATGTGATTTGGGCTACACAAGCACAATCATACCAACATGACCATTATCTTACATACAGTGTATGTAAACCCTGACAATAGACTTCTCTTATTTGATCCCTTTTAGTCTATAAAGCATTCAAGTCTTCTGTAGTCCTGTCCTAGGGTGACAAGGTATCAAGCCTAGCAAGGCATTTGTCAGGCACAGCAGAGATTTTCAGGCCATTGCTGGTCATGTGATGGCAAAGGTCACAGCCATTGCTGATCATGTGATGTCAGAGGTCATGGCTATTGCTGATCACGTGATGTAAACAGAGAGTTCATGACCATTGTTGGTCATGTGATGTCAGTTCAGAGTTTATGGCCATTACTGGTCACGTGATGACAGCACAGGGTTCACATCTATTGCTGTTCATGTGATGTCAACAGAGAGGTCATGACCATTGTTGGTCATGTGATGTCAACTCAGGGTTTAGGGCCATTACTGGCCAAATGATGCAAGCACAGGGTTCACATCTATTGCTGGTCATGTGATGTCAACAGAGAAGCCATGACCATTGTTGGTTATGTGATGTCGGCTCAGAGTTTATGGCCATTACTGGCCAAGTGATGACAGCACAGGGTTCACATCTATTGCTGGTCATGTAATGTCAACAGGGAGGTCATGTCCAATGTTGGTTATGTGATGTCAGCTCAGAGTTTATGGCCATTACTGGTCAAGTGATGACAGTACAGGTTTCACATCTATTGCTGGTCTTGTGATGTCAACAGAGAGGTCATGACCATTGTTGGTCATGTGATGTCAGCTCAGAATTTATGGCCATTACTGGTCAAGTGATGACAGCACAGAGTTCACATCTATTGCTGGTCATGTGATGTCAACACAGATGTCCTGGCCATGCCTGTCCATATGATTTCAACATAAGGTTTTTGGTCATTGCTAGATACAGTGTTTGATGTCTTCACGGAGCTCGTGGCCATTGCTAGTCATGTGGTCATGTGATGTCAGCACACATTTCACTGCCACAAAACCAAACCGGTGGCTTTTCCAAAGAACCCAAAGATTGCCAAATTGCAGAGTGCTCTGCTAAAAAAGCAGCAACCAACTTCAGTATGTCTCACTGGAAAAATTTCCCATCACCTATTGATCTGGTGACAACTGTAAAGTTTTTGGATTTCTATCTCAGCCTATCCTAATGACAATGGTCACCATAGAGAGGGTGAATCTCCCCAATGGGGACAGAGACAGGAAAGAATCCAGACAGAGGGTCTAATACTTTCCCACACTCTTCAATAATAATTGTTCTTTTAAATAAAAAAAATGCTTTAAAAGCATATGAAATACTATTACAGGTAACAAAAAAAAACAGCATTTTTATTACTGTGTGCACAATTATTAGGCAACTGAGTATATTGACCGAATCATCATTTTTATGCATATTGGCCAACTCCAAGCTTTATACACTTGAATGCTTATTGGATTTAAACATATCAGGTGATGTGTATTTGTGTAATGAGGGAGGGTGTGGCCTAAGGAGATCAACACCCTATACCAAGGTGTGCATAATTATTAGACGGCTTCTTTTCCTCGGGCAAATTGGGGTAAAAAAAAAAGATTTAACTGACTCTGAAAAGTCAAAAATTGTAAAAAGTCTTTCAGAGGGATATAACACTCTTGGAATTATATATAATATATTGGGGTGTGATCACAGAACCATCAAATGTTTTGTTGCAAATATTCAACAGGGTCACAAGAAACGTGTTAAGAAAAAAAGATGCAAATGAACTGCCAAAGATTTGAGAAGAGTCAAACATGAAGCTATTATCCTCCAGTGCTGTCATATTCCAGAACTGCAACTGCAAGCCAACGATCCCCGCAGGATGGATCGGATCCATCCTGCGGGGATCGTCGGCTTTCTTTACAACCTACCTTTTTGTGGAGTGGGTCCGGTGTCACCCCGTATAGGTTGCATGCCGACGATCCTCGCAAGATGGATCGGATCTGCGTATTGGAGAGCATAATAGATCGGAGTCCAATCCATTATGCTCAATCCGGAGATCCGATCCATTCTGCAGGGATCGTCAGAGAGGGTGTCACCAAGTGTTACCGCACCGGGTGACACCAACCCTAGGGACGCCCCTGGTGCATAGCACAGTGCACATGAACACAACCAACGTGCGCTGTCTTTTTCACAACATGCAGAAGTGAGGGGGACAAGAAGTGGTTTGGGAGGTCACATAGGATCTTACAAGGAGGCAAAGGACACAAGAAGAAATGATTTAATGAAAAAAAAAAAGATTACAGGGTCATTAAGTAGTGGATATGTAGTTTTTTTTTTTGAGAAATAAGGACATTGTTTAGTGTCACTTTACTGTAAGGGGGGTGGTTAGAGGGCTATAAAAATGCAGCTCAACTGCCTTTTTACCCAACCAAAAGTGTAAACGATCCCTTACAGACAATTAAGAAAGATTTATTGTTAGACTTTACATACAAGTAAAGGAATTTTTCCTGCAAACAAAATTGAAGTTATTCTTTTTCGGGATCATTTTCTCCCAGCCTTCCATACAATCCGCAGTGTCTTTCCATATTACGGCTTATTAGGAGCCCCAGCCGTGCCAAGCCTCTGCCCACAATACACAGCTGGGTGGAAAATGCTCGGCACTCCCAGAATTTTTCATATTTTGGAATAGACGCTGACGCAGAGGAGTTTAGGGAGATAATTACCTTTTACTGATCCGATATTCTGCCTCAGCCTGCTTCTCTCCGGAGGCCACCACTGACCTGTGCAACTGCCGGAGACGGAGAAAGGGGAACTGGTTACTACATGTTGGTAGAGTAAAAGATCGGTGAAAAAAAAAAGAAAAAAAATATATATACATACATACATATATATACACACACACACAATTATACAGTATATACACTGATCAGCCATAACATTATGACCACCCACCATAATACGTCG
The DNA here is from genome assembly GCF_062004578.1 of Staurois parvus. Taxonomy (NCBI): domain Eukaryota; kingdom Metazoa; phylum Chordata; class Amphibia; order Anura; family Ranidae; genus Staurois; species Staurois parvus. The sequence goes on along the minus strand of NW_028318705.1, from coordinate 317,843 downwards.
AGGCATAGATTCTCTGACATAGACCTCTGAAGGTATGCTGTGGTATCTGGCGCTAAGCCATCAGTCGCAGATCTTTTTACGTCCTGTAAGTTGTGAGGTGGGGCCTCCATGATTGGACTTTTTTTTCCCAGCACATCCCACAGATGCTCGATTGGATTGAGATCTGGAGAATTTGGGGATCAAGCCAACATCTCAAACTCATTGTTGTGTTCATCAAACCATTCTTGAATTCCTCAGACCAGGCCACCTTCTTCCATTGATCTGTGGCTCAGTTCTGATGCTCACTTGCCCATTGTAGGCACTTTTGGTTGCAGACATGTTTCAGCATGGACACCCAGACCGATCTGCCGTAGCGGATTCTTGATCGTAGGTCTTCTGAGAGCTCTTTTCTGCGAGGCATGGTTCACATCAGACAGTGCTTCACAGCCCCATAGACAACAAACTGCAATGCACTATGTGTTCTGACACCTTTCTATCAGAACCGGCATTAACAATTTCAGCAATTTGAGCTCCAGTAGCTCTCCTATTGGATCGGACTACACAGGCCAGCCTTTGCTCCCCATGTGCCTCAATGAGCCTTGGCCATCCATAACCCTATCACTGGTTTTCCTTCCTTGGACCACTTTTGGTTGGTCCTGACCACTACAGACCGGGAACATCTCACAAAAGCTGCAGTCTTACCACTGACGACCTACTGTATGCATGAAAAGAGCATTCTTCTAACTTACGCCACCAATATAAAGGGCATTCTTCCTCCACGTTAGGTTTTAAGAGGGTCCCTAGCTCGATGAGTATAATGTAAGAGTGTCATTCTCCAACTGACCATAAATGTAAGGTGATATGTCTTCTACTAAACACCAAGATAAGAGGACACCTCTCCTACTGACCACCAAGGTAAGAGGACACCTTTTCTGCTGATCACCAAGGCAAGAGGACACTTCTCCCACTGATCACCAAGGTAAGGACAACTCCCCTGCTGTTCACCAATGTAAGAGGACACCTCTTCCGCTGATCACCAAGGCAAGAGCACACCTCTCTCGCTCATCACCAACGTAAGAGGACACCTCTCTCGCTCATCAGCAACATAAGAGGACACCTCTCTCGCTCATCACCAACGTAAGAGGACACCTCTCTCGCACTGATCACCACGGTAAGATGACACCTCTCTCGCTGATCACCAAGGTAAGGACAACTCCCCTGCTGTTCACCAATGTAAGAGGACACCTCTTCCGCTGATCACCAAGGCAAGAGCACACCTCTCTCGCTCATCACCAACGTAAGAGGACACCTCTCTCGCTCATCACCAACGTAAGAGGACACCTCTCTCGCTCATCACCAATGTAAGAGGACACCTCTCGCACTGATCACCAAGGTAAGATGACACCTCTCTCGCTGATCACCAAGGTAAGATGACACCTCTCTCGCTGATCACCAAGGTAAGAGGACACTTCTCACACTGACCACCAAGGTAAGAGGACACCTCTCTCACTGATTACCAAGTTAAGAGAACACTTCTCCCACTGACCACCAAGGTAAGAGGGAATCTCTCCCACTGATCACCTAGGTAAGAGGGAATCTCTCCCACTGACCACCAAGGTAAGAGGGAATCTCTCCCACTGATCACCTAGGTAAGAGGACACCTCTCTCGCTGATCACCAAGGTAAGAGGACACTTCTCCCACTGACCACCAAGGTAACAGGACACTTCTCCCACTGACCACCAAGGTAAGAGGGCACCTCTCTTGCTGATCACCAAGGTAAGAGGACACCTCTCCCACTGATCAACAAGTTAAGAGGATACCTCTCCCACTGATCACCAAGGTATGAAGACACTTCTCCCACTGATCACCAGGGTAAGAGGACACCTCTCCTACCGATCACCAAAGTAAAAGGACACCTCTCCTGCTGATCACCAATGTAAAGGGCAACTCTCCCACTGATCACCAAAGTACAGTAAGAGGACAACTCTCCTGCTGATCACCAATGTAAGGAGCACCGCTTCCACTGATCACCAAGGTAAGTGGATACTTCTCCCACTGAACACCAAGGTAAGTGAACACGGTAAGTTTCCCGATAGTTTGTAAAAATCAGTGATTTTTTACAAGTGTCTGTAAATATCAGGGGCTTATAATTTGTCATGCCCTGTTTACTTTTGTGAGCGTAAACCATTCAAATTTCTTGGTATGGGTATTTTCAGTGTTTCCATATTGTGTTCATACTGTTTAATTGATTGTCTTAGTTTTTGTTTTTTAATGTCATTTTTAAGTTGTCAGTAAAATTCGCATGTTGTGTCAGTAAAAAATGCTGCAGGAGTTTAGCAACACTGGGTAAGAGGACACCTCTCCTGCTGACCACCAATGTAAAGAGCTCCATTACAAATACCAATGTAAGGATGCATTACTCAACTAATCCCCACTGCAAGGCAACCTATTGGTGTTTCTTCTATGGACATTATTTTTCAATGATTTTTGATAATTACTACAAATGATTTTATAATATAGAGCAGGGAGGTGTACACACTGACCCACCTTTTGTGTCATACAGTATACTTTAGTTAGGCCACATTTTTTTCTCTTTTATTTATTAATGTACTGTATCTATTACTTATTGATCTTGCTAATTTATCATGAGCTGTTGATATAAATTTAAGCAAGCCTGGTATATATACTGAGTATAAAATATCTATATACTTTCTGCACGGTACAGAAAAGCTTGCACTTAGTCAATGAGGATTATATCTGCCTGAAAAGATTTTTGGCCGTGTTCTTCTGCAGCTGTTCTGTCGCCAGAATGACATAACTCTGTCCTCCAGTGTTCACGCCAACACAGACCTCGGAGTCTCAGCTTGACCATAGGCTGGAAAACCTGCGTCATCACCCCGGATGATTCTCACCACCCCGACTTCTAGGAAAGTATAACCGAGAAATTTATGATCTGCTTTAAAGCCCATAAAAGATCCTTAAGGCCAGATGGCGATACATTTATTCTGGAGCTGAAGCAGCCTTGTTTTTAAAGTGATCTTTTTTAAAATCGAGTATTAAGGATGCCCTGAGTTCTGTTTGAGTGAGGTTCACCGAACTCAAATCCCATTGAGATCAATGGGAGCCAAATCTGTCAGAATAAAAATACCCATTTTCCAGGGTAATAGACAAGGGGGTGTACACTGTCTTGGGGAACATGTACCGATGAAAAACAAACATTTTTAGAAGTTATATTTAGCCAGGAGCAGGGGTGGACTGACCATTCGAGCACTCGGGCACTGCCCGAGGGCCCGGGGTCAGTAGGGGGCCCCATGAAATGTACCTGGCACCTTTTTTATAGGCTTTTTTTGGGTGTGGGCAAGGACACAGGAGCCCCATGATCCCCTATTGCCCAGGGGCCCCATGAGTTGTCAGTCCGCCTCTGGCCAGGAGAATTTTTTTTTTTTTTTAAATGTACAGTGAAGGAAATAAGTATTTGATCCCCTGCTGATTTTGAATGTTTGCCCACTCACAAAGAAATGATCGGTCTAAAAATCGAATGTTCGATGTATTGTAACACTGAGAGACAGAATAGCAACAAAAAATTCAGCAGAAATGCATGTCTAACAAATGATGACTGATCTGCATGTCCAAGAGGGAAATAAGTATTTGATCCCCTATCATTCAGCAGGATTTCTGGCTACCAGGTGTCTTTCATACAGGTAACAAGCTGAGATTAGAAGCAGTCTCTTAAAGGGAGTGCTGCTAATCTCATGTTGTTACCTGTATAAAAGACACCTGTCAACAGGAGCAATCAAACAATCAGATTCCAAACTCTCCACCATGGCAAAGACCAAATTGCTGTCCAAGGATGTCAGGGACAAGATTGTAGACCTACACAAGGCTGGACTGGGCTACCAAACTATCGCCAAGCAGCTTGGTGAGAAGGTGACAACAGTTGATGCAATCATTCGCAAATGGAAGAAACACAAAACAATTGTCAGTCTCCCTAGTTCTGGTGCACCATGCAAGATCTCACCTCGTGGAGTGTCAATGATCATGAGAACAGTGAGGAATCATCCCAGAACTACACTTGAGGATCTTGTCAATAATCTCCAGGCAGCTGGGACCACAGTCACCAAGAAAACAATTGGTAACACAATTGGCAAGGTCCTTCTGCTCAAGAAAGCACATGTCCAGGCCCATCTGAAGTCTGTCACTGAACATCTGAATGATGCAGAGGAGGACTGGTGGAAAGTGTTGTGGTCAGATGAGACCAAAATCCAGCTCTTTGGCATCAACTCAACTCGCCGTGTTTGGAGGAGGAGGAATGCTGCCTATGACCCTAAGAACACCATCCCAACTGTCAAACGTGGTGGAAACATTCTGCTTTTGGGGTGTTTTTCTGCTAAGGGGACAGGACAACTGCACCGCATCAAAGGGACGATGGACGGGGCAATGTACCGTCAAATCTTGGGTGAGAACCTTCTTCCCTCAGCCAGGGCATTGAAAATGGGTCGTGGATGGGTGTTCCAGCATGACAATGACCCAAAACACACGGCCAAGGCAACAAAGGAGTGGCTCAAGAAGAAGCACATTAAGGTCCTGGAGTGGCCTAGCCACTCTCCAGACCTTAATCCGATTGAAAATCTGTGGAGGGAGCTGAAAGTTCGAGTTGCCAAACATCAGCCACCAAACCTTAATGACTTGGAGAGGATCTGCCAAGAGGGGTGGGCCAAAGTCCCTCCTGAGATGTGTGCAAACCTGGTGGCCAACTACAGGAAACGTCTGACCTCTGTGATTGCCAACAAGGGATTTGCCACCAAGTACTAAGTCATGTTTTGTGAAGGGGATCAAATACTTATTTCCCTCATGAACATGCAAATCAGTCATCATTTTTTAGACTTGCATTTCTTTTGAATTTTTTGTTGCTATTCTGTCTCTGTGTTACAATACACCGAACATTCGATTTTTAGACCGATCATTTCTTTGTGAGTGGGCAAACATTCAAAATCAGCAGTTGAGCAAATACTTATTTCCTTCACTGTACAAGGGATAAATTAAGAGCCCATAAACAATCCCCTCAGTGACGTGTATCACTTCCGTGAATATCTTTTTCTTTAGTAATATTCAGGGATCCTCCACCACACCAGGTGAAAAACCTGCTCACCTCAAGAAAAGAAAATATGCGCTCATCTGGGTGTACTCAACTCCTCAGTCGCAGCGACATTTCTTCTCATCTCCTCTCGCCTTGCACTCACTCTGACATTAGGCCAAAATTGATCTCATGCAACAGAAAGACCGAAACATAGTGCTCTCTGTATAACACTTTACAGACGTACCTCGGTTTACAAATGCCTCGATTAATGTAATTTTCAGTTTACGAATAAAAATCCATTGAAAATAATGGCTTGGTTTAAGAATTGTTTTGCAATAAGAACGGATTAATTGGTTTTCAATGCATTTATGAATTATTTTTTAATCATGTCCTTTTATGCCTTTAAAGTGAACTTTATAAAGAGTTTTGAACAAATAAGACTTTTTTTTTTTTACTTTCTTCTGACCTCCGGAACGGATTAATTGGTTTTCAATGCATTGACGAATTAATTTGTAATCATGTCCCTGTACAGTATTTATGCCTTTAAAGTGCACTTTATAAAGAGTTTTGAACAGATAAAATACCTTTTTTTTTCTGACCTCCAGAATGGATTAATTGGTTTTCAATGCATTCCTATGGGAAACCGCATTTTAGGTTACAAATTTTTTGCAATACGAAACGTACCGCAGAACGCATTAAATTCGTAAACCGAGGTACGCCTGTAATGTATCCCCCACTAAAATAACACTTACAGATAAAAAAAGGTGTATCCACATCCAGCTCACCGCTCCATGGATACACATTTTATGCTTTTATATCTGTGAGTGCTATTTTAGTGGGGGATACAATAAAGTGTTATACAGAGAGCACTATGTTTCGGTCTTTCTGTTGCATGAGATCAATTTCGGCCTAATGTCAGAGTGAGTGCAAGGCGAGAGGAGATGAGAAGAAATGTCCCTGCGACTGAGGAGTTGAGTACATCCAGGTGAGCGCATATTTTCTGATGAGCGCATATTTTCTGATGAGCGCATATTTCCTTTTCTTGAGGTGAGCAGGTTTTTCACTGGGTGTGGTAGAGAATCACTGAATATTACTGAAGAAAAAGATATTCACGGAAGCGATACACGTCACTGAGGGGATTGTTTATGGGCTCTTTAGTTTATCACTTGTATATGTTTTTCACAGAAGTATTTATGTTTTCTAACAATTATTAACCACTTCTCGGGCCACTTACTGGCACTTTTACCCCCTTCCTGCCCAGGCCAATTTTCAGCTTTCATCGCTGTCTCACTTTGACAATTGCGTGGTCATGCAACACTGTACCCATATGACAATTTTTATCATTTTTTGCACACAAATAGAGCTTTCTTTTGGTGGTATTTAATTGCCACTGGGGGGTTTATTTTTTGCACTGTAAATCAAAAGAGAGCAAAAAGTTTGAAAAAAAAAAAGGTTTTCTTTGTTTCTATTATAAAATTTTGCAAACAGGTAATTTTTCTCCTTCACTGATGAGCATTGATAAGGCTGCACTGATAGGTAGCACTGATGGGCACTGATGAGGTGGCACTGATAGGTAGCACTGATGAGGCGGCACCAGGGGCGGACTGACAACTCATGGGGCCCCCCGGCAAAAGGGGATCATGGGGCCCCTGTGTCCTTGCCCAAACTCAAGCCTATGAAAAAGGTACCAGGGGCATCTCATGGGGCCCCCTACTGACCCCGGGCCTTCGGGCAGTGCCCGAGTTTCCAAATGGTCAGTCCGCCCCTGGGCGGCACTGATGGGCCTTGATGAGGAGGCACTAATGATGCACTGATAGGCAGCAATGATGGGCACTAATAGGCGGCACTGATGGGCACTGATAGGCAGCACTGATGGGCAGCACTGACTGATAACATAGACTGGAGGTATTGATCAATGGCACCGCTGGGCACTGATGGGCAGCACTGCTGGACATGGACAGGCAGCACTTCTGGGCATTGACAGGCAGCACTTATGGGTGACACTGCTGGACACTGATGGGTGACACTGCTGGGCACTGATGGGTGACACTGCTGGGCACTGATAGGTGGCACTGCTGGGAACCGATGGATGACACTACTGGGTGGCATTGATAATCAGTGCCCTGATTATTAGTGCAGATCTCCCCTGTTACATTCGCCAGTTATCAGCAGTACTTTCCTCACGCTGTGACAGCTGGGGGACGTCCATGGAACTGGACAACCGCACTTTGGCCATCTTCCGGCTATAGCAAAGTTGGGAAGTAGTTAATTTAGAGAGTTGCGCTGCACTAGTAATCTGTGAATATATTTAGATAGTGAGGTGGGATCCACTGTTTTTGTGTTCAGCGAGCAACAAAGAGGTATTTAATAGCATTTTGGATTTAGGTGGGGAGAGTGATTTGCGCTGATTGATCACAACAGGGCTGTGCCTATGTAAACATAGACTGTTCTTCCTCCCTGACCAATGATCTACAACTGCACTTGTAGATCGGTTTGTGCTGCGACATTTCACAGTAGAGACGTTCCTCCAGCGGAAGTGCAAAATCACATATATATATGTGTGTGTGTGTGTGAGTGATTTTGCACAGGAATGCCGCACTGTAGCAGTAAAACTGCTATAGGGCAGAGGGAAAGTGGTTAAGCTATCACCTGTGCTGTTCGAATGTACATCATTGATTTTTAAATAGAAAATACCGCATTTGTCCACTAGATGAAGCTAAGTAGTATATCGAATTTCTGTGATACTTAGCTCCATCTAATGGCCAAATGTGGTATTTTCCATTTTTGAAAACATTTGATGAAAATTATTCGACCAGCACAGGATACAGCCTAATAGCAGGATATAGCCCAATTCATTAATTTTTGGCCCTATTTGCAATATAACGAATGTACAAACACTTTCACTAGGTGACTGGCTATGCAAAATCTTTACAAATCAACCCCGGTGTACTAAGTTTTCTGGAGTTTGGATGCAAAAAGGTAGTTGCAGCTTAAAATGTCCAAACCGTGCTGGTTTTTATGCACCAAAAACATACCGTTAGTGCATCTTAGCGCTCTTTTAATGGTCAGAACCGGCAGACTCACCCATGGCGCAGCAGACGCTGTGATCTTCTCTGCTTCGTAGTTGCTGAGGAAATCATGGTAGAGGACCACATAGGGGGCCAGGCTCAATATCTCCCTCTTTAAAGGCTGCAGGATGAGGTATGGGTTGTGGTTTGTATAATAAGAGCAGTTCAGCCTGGGATCTTCGTACAGCCATGGCTAAATAGGAGAAGAGTTATTAATGGAGGTACACAAGTCAAATGGGCGGCACAGTGGCTTAGTGGTTAGCATGTCTGCCTTGCAGTAAATGGGTCATGGGTTGGATTCCTGACCATGGCGCCTCCTGCATGGAGTTTGCATGTTCTCCCTGTGCTTGCGTGGGTTTCCTCCGGGTGCTCTGGTTTCCTCCCACACTCTAAAGACAAGCTGGTAGGTGAATTGGCTCCTGTCTAAGTTGTCCCTAGTATGTGTATGTATGAATGTGAGTTAGGGACCTTAGATTGTACACCCCTTGAGGGTTAGGGACTGATGTGAATGTACAATATATATGTAAAGTGCTGCGTAAATTGATGGTGCTAAATAAGTACCTGAAATAAATAAATAAGTGCCAAATGCTGCAACCCATCGCAGCCAAAAACAATTCATCTTTCTCTGCTGTGCTGGCCTTTTATTGGTTAAGGTGCCCTGAGCACAGGGGCGGACTGACCATTTGGAAAATAGGGCACTGCCCGAAGGCCCGTGGTCAGTAGGGGGCCCCACGAGATGCCCTTGGTACCTTTTTCATAGGCTTTTTTGAGTTTGGGCAAGGACACAGGGGCCCCATGATCCCCTATTGCCCGGGGGCCCCATGAGTTGTCAGTCCGCCCCTGCCTGAGCATCACCACTGACTGAGTACATAGTTAGTCTGGCTGAAAAAAGACAAAAGTCCATTCAGTTCAACCATAGAAAAAAAAAAAACGTTATAATCCTATACCCACAGTACAATTAAGGAAGTATTAATAAAAAAAATTGCAGAACTTTTTGTCCTGTTAACAGCATGTACGATGTGCGAATACCAACAAAACTGAATGTTATTGTTCTTTCTCTCTTGGGTCAAATGTTTTTCAGTCATACAGAATATAGTGAATCTGGAAAATACCGCATTATGGCCAATAAATGGTACTGAGGAAATTAAAAAAAAAAAACTTGCGTACTGTGATCATCAGCTCCATCTAATGGCCATAATGCGGTATTTTCCAGATTCATGCTATTCTTATGTAACTGTTAAAGCAAGTAAAATCCTCTCTTGTATTAAAAGAGGTATAGACTCCAGAGAGAGATATCATATTACCCCGGTACAAATCATTAGTATCACCTCATCTGGAATATGCAGTTCAGTTTTGGGCACCAATTCACAAAAAGAACATTGGGGAACTGGAGAAAGTACAGAGAAGGGCAACCAAACTGATAAGAGGCATGGAGGAGATCAGCTATGAGGAAAGATTAGAGGAACTGAATTTATTCTCTCTTGAGAAGAGGAGATTAAGGGGGTATGATCTCCATGTATAATACATAAGGGGGGATATGATCTCCATGTATAATACATAAGGGGGGATATGATCTCCATGTATAATACATAAGGGGGATATGATCTCCATGTATAATACATAAGGGGGGATATGATCACCATGTATAATACATAAGGGGGGATATGATCTCCATGTATAATACATAAGGGGGGGATATGATCACCATGTATAATACATAAGGGGGGATATGATCTCCATGTATAATACATAAGGGGGATATGATCTCCATGTATAATACATAAGAGAGGATATGATCTCCATGTATAATACATAAGGGGGGGGGATATGATCTCCATGTATAATACATAAGGGGGGGATATGATCTCCATGTATAATACATAAGGGGGGATATGATCTCCATGTATAATACATAAGGGGGGATATGATCTCCATGTATAATACATAAGGGGGATATGATCACCATGTATAATACATAAGGGGGGATATGATCTCCATGTATAATACATAAGGGGGGATATGATCTCCATGTATAATACATAAGGGGGGATATGATCTCCATGTATAATACATAAGGGGGGATATGGTCTCCATGTATAATACATAAGGGGGGATATGGTCTCCATGTATAATACATAAGGGGGGATATGATCTCCATGTATAATACATAAGGGGGGATATGATCTCCATGTATAATACATAAGGGGGGATATGATCACCATGTATAATACATAAGGGGGATATGATCTCCATGTATAATACATAAGGGGGGATATGGTCTCCATGTATAATACATAAGGGGGATATGATCTCCATGTATAATACATAAGGGGGGATATGATCTCCATGTATAATACATAAGGGGGGATATGATCTCCATGTATAATACATAAGGGGGGATATGATCTCCATGGATAAATACATCAGTGGTTCATATAGTGAACTCGGTGTAGAGCTATTCACCCTGAGGTCATCACAGAGGACAAGGGGGCGCTCTTTACATCTGGAGGAAAATAAATGTAATCTCCAAACACGGAAAGGTTTCTCCAGAGTGAGAGCTGTGAAAATGTGGAATAGACTCCCTCAAGACTTGGTTCTGGGCAGCTCATTAGATTGCTTCAAAAAAGTCCTGGATTCTTTCTTGGATACACAGAATATAACTGGATATAACATTTATAGGTAAAGTTGATCCAAGGAATATCCGATTGCCTCTCGGGGGATCAGGAAGGAATTTGTTCCCCTGCAGGAGCAAATTGCATCATGCTTTGCTGTTTTTTTTGCCTTCCTCTGGATCAATTGTGGATATAGGATTATAACTTTTTTTTTTTTAAATGGTTGAACTGGATGGACTGTTATCTTTTTTTCAGCCAGACTAACTATGTAACTATGAACAAAGGACATCTGACCTGGAGAAAAAAAACTCTAATACCATTCGGGTTTTACCCCAATTGCCACAGAGTGAATGTACATGTAGTTTCTGCATATTATTTATATATACATAACCTAAAGCCTAACTTCAGGAAGGTTAAAAAAAAATGTCCTCATTTGTTGAGAAAAGGATCTTGTGTTAGATCTTTTCAGGGCAAGGATGGGTCAATACCAGGGGCGGACTGACCATTTGGAAACTCGGGCACTGCCCGAAGGCCCGTGGTCAGTAGGGGGCCCCATGAGATGCCCCTGGTACCCTTTTCATAGGCTTTTTTGAGTTTGGGCAAGGACACAGGGGCCCCATGGTCCCCAATTGCCCGGGGGCCCCATGAGTTGTCAGTCCGCCCCTGATCAATACTCATCTTAATCACTAGTCCCCCGATTACCTCTCCTGAGGTTATGGTTGTAATGGCCCTTTTGCTGATGTCATGATGTACAACCAGCAGAACCAGCAGCCGCGTCATCATGATGGGATGTGGCTGCTGGTAGGATTGCCCGCCCACATTCCAGCACTGTCACAGTTGGTTTTCTTTGAAAACCAACCACAGCCTGAGTGGAAAAGCCTTTCCCCTGCCAGCATGTTGCAGAGAAGGACCATTGCTCTCTGTGTAGAAGCAGTGGTCTCTCCGCAGAGGTCCGAAATGCACCCTGCTCAGTCAGAGCTAGAGCTCTCCAATCACAGTAGTTCATGCTCCCTTGTATGGAGCCTCAATGTGAAGTTGACTTATCATTCTGCTTTACCTGGGACCCGTGAGTCTGGCACAAGCCCTCGTACAGGTCCCTCGTCCTCAGGTGGGTGACGTTGGGCCTGTGTAGTCGTTGTTCCTCCGTCTGTCCCGAGAAGGGATTTTCATCTAATATCTTCTCGTATTTAGCTACATTACTGGCCAGCCGCCAGTTCTTTGGATCTGCCAAAAAAGTGAAGATTGTTATATGAGCAGTAATGACTTTTTCCAATGAAAAAAAAAACTACATTGAAAAAAAAAAAAAAAACCACACACACCTTTCCATCCCCCAATGGTACCCAGATGACAACAAAAAGCCTATACTACCCTTCCGCACTCCATCCAAAATGAAAAATAATTGTCTGGTAATAAAGGAGACAATAGGGTGCACAATGGGGCGCAGGGGATGCCAGGTCTGTATACAGTACAATAAAGGAGACAAAGGGGCACAGGGGATGCCAGGACTGTATACTGTACAATGAAGTAGACAAAGGGGTGCAAGGGATGCCAGGACTATATACTGTACAATGAAGTAGACAAAGGGGCACAGGGGATGCCAGGACTGTATAATGTACAATGAAGTAGACAAAGGGGCACAGGGGATGCCAGGACTGTATACTGTACAATGAAGTAGACAAAGGGGCGCAAGAGATGCCAGGACTATATACTGTACAATGAAGTAGACAATGGGGCACAGGGGATGCCAGGACTTTATACTGTACAATGAAGTAGACAAAGGGGCGCAGGGGGTGCCAGGACTGTATACTGTACAATGAAGTAGACAAAGGGGCGCAAGGGATGCCAGGACTGTATACTGTACAATGAAGTAGACAAAGGGGCGCAAGGGATGCCAGGACTGTATACTGTACAATGAAGTAGACAAAGGGGCGCAGGGGATGCCAGGACTATATACTGTACAATGAAGTAGACAAAGGGGCACAGGGGATGCCAGGACTGTATAATGTACAATGAAGTAGACAAAGGGGCACAGGGGATGCCAGGACTGTATAATGTACAATGAAGGAGACAAAGGGGCGCAAGAGATGCCAGGACTGTATACTGTACAATGGAGACAAGGGGGCGCAGGGGATGCCAGGACTGCATACTGTACAATGAAGGAGACAAGGGGGCGCAGGGGATGCCAGGACTGCATACTGTACAATGAAGGAGACAAAGCGGCGCAGGGGATGCCAGGACTGCATACTGTACAATGAAGGAGACAAAGCGGCGCAGGGGATGCCAGGACTGCATACTGTACAATGAAAGAGACAAAGGGGTGCAGGGGATGCCAGGACTGTATACTGTACAAAAAAGGAGACAAAGGGGCGCAGGGGATGCCAGGACTGAATACTGTACAATGAAGGAGACAAAGGGGCGCAGGGGATGCCAGGACTGCATACTGTACAATGAAAGAGACAAAGGGGCGCAGGGGATGCCAAGACTGCATACTGTACAATGAAAGAGACAAAGGGGCGCAGGGGATGCCAGGACTGCATACTGTACAATGAAGTAGACAAAGGGGCACAGGGGATGCCAGGACTGCATAATGTACAATGAAGTAGACAAAGGGGCGCAAGGGATGCCAGGACTGTATACTGTACAATGAAGGAGACAAAGGGGCGCAGGGGATGCCAGGACTGCATACTGTACACAGAAGGAGACAAGGGGGCGCAGGGGATGCCAGGACTGCATACTGTACAATGAAGGAGACAAAGGGGCGCAGGGGATGCCAGGACTGCATACTGTACAATAAAGGAGACAAAGCGGCGCAGGGGATGCCAGGACTGCATACTGTACAATGAAAGAGACAAAGGGGCGCAGGGAATGCCAGGACTGCATACTAAACAATGAAAGAGACAAAGGGGCGCAGGGGATGCCAGGACTGCATACTGTACAATGATAGAGACAAAGGGGCGCAGGGGATGCCAGGACTGCATACTGTACAATGATAGAGACAAAGGGGCGCAGGGGATGCCAGGACTGCATACTGTACAATGATAGAGACAAAGGGGCGCAGGGGATGCCAGGTCTGCATACTGTACAATGAAAGAGACAAAGGGGTGCAGGGGATGCCAGGACTGCATACTGTATAATGAAGGCGATAAAGAGGCGCAGGAGATGCCAGGATAAAGGAGACAATGGGGTGCAACAGATGCCAGCACTGTACTATATACACTACAATCAGGGAGTAAGTAGGGTGCAGGAGATGCCTGTACTGTATACTATACAGTCAGGGTAGTGATGAGGTGTAGAGGATGCCACTATTGTATACTGTACTGGAGTGTGCAGGACAGGGGCGGACTGACAACTTATGGGCCCCCTGGGCAATATCGGATCATGGGGCCCCTGTGTCCTAGCCCACACTCAAACCACACCCAATAAAGCCTATGAAATGTACCAGGGGCATCTCATGGGGCCCCTTACTTACCCCGGGCCCTTGGGCAGTGCCCGAATGGTCAGTCTGCCCCTGGTGCAGGGGATTCCTTTATTGTATATTGTATTCTGTACAACGAGGGCGATACTGGATGTAGGGGAAGCCTGCTACTCTGTAAAATACATCCTATAGTATGTGTATGTATGAATGTGAGTTAGGGACCTTAGATTGTACGCCCCTTGAGGCTTAGGGACTGATGTGAATGTACAATATATATGTAAAGTGCTGTGTAGAATGGAGGGCGCTAAATAAGTACCTGAAATAAAATAATACAAAGTATACTGTACTGTGTGATCTCCAGCGTCAGAGATGCTGATCATTGTGTGATCTCACATTCCCACTTTCTGCAATGTACCTGCCAGAGTCATATTCGTTGCGTTGGGTTGTGTCATCCGAACATCATGATGGATCCGGCATTTACATACAAATAATATGCTTTAAGAAAATACCCCGCAATGAACTGAGAAGCTTTCTGCACCTAGCAGTATACAGAAGAGAGCAGTGATGTTTGTCTGTGGGTCACGTACCGTAGAGCAGACATTCTCTGGAGAGATCTAGCGCCTGAGATACGTTTCCTACCTGGAAGAAATACACAGGGATAAATACGCCTCTAATAGGCCAACATGCACCTTTATACAAAGTGTTGGCTTTAAAAAAAATAATACAGGGTGCACTACGACAGACACACTGGGTTTTATAAAGAGAGAGTACAGCAGGAGCAGCTTACTTTTGGACTCTCTCTCACTCTCATACAGAGGCGGACTGACAACTCATGGGGCCCCCGGGCAATAGAGGATCATGAGGCCCCTGCGTCTTTGCCCAAACTCAAAAAAGCCTATGAAAAAGGTACCAGGGGCATCTCATGGGGACCCCTACTGACCACAGGCCTTCGGGCAGTTCCCGAGTTTCCAAATGGTCAGTCTGCCCCTGGTATTGATCCATCCTTCCCCTGAAAAGATCGAATACAAGATTCTTTTCTCAACAAATGAGGATATACTTTTTTTTAACCTGCCTGAAGTTAGGCTTTAGGTGCTGTATATATAAATAATATGCAGAAACTACATGTACATTCACTCTGTGGCAACAGGGGTAAAACCCGAATGCCGTTAGAGTTTTTTTTCTCCAGGTCAGGTGTCCTTTGTTCATAGTTACATACAGTGGGGATCGAAAGTTTGGGCACCCCAGCTAAAAATTTAGATTAATGTGCAGAAAGAAGCCAAGAAAAAATGGAAAAATCTCCAAAAGGCATCAAATTACAGATTAGACATTCTTATAATATGTCAACAAAAGTTAGATTTTATTTCTATCATTTACACTTTCAAAATAACCGAAAACAAAAAAATGGCGTCTGCAAAAGTTTGGGCACCCTGCAGAGTTAATATCTTGTACTGCCCCCTTTGGCAAGTATCACAGCTTGTAAATGCTTTTTGTAGCCAGCCAAGAGTCTTTCAATTCTTGTTTGAGGTATCTTTGCCCAGTCTTCCTTACAAAAGTCTTCCAGTTCTTTGAGATTTCTGGGCTGTCTGTCACGCACTGCTCTTTTAAGGTCTATCCATAGATTTTCAATTATGTTGAGGTCAGGAGATTGTGAAGGCCATGGCAAAACCTTCAGTTTACGCCTCTTGATGTAATCCCCCGTGGATTTCGAGGTGTGTTTAGGATCATTATCCATTTGTAGAAGCCATCCTCTCTTTAACTTCAGCTTTTTCACAGATGGCATCAAGTTACCATCCAAAATTTGCTGAAATTTTATTGAATCCATTTTTCCTTCTACTCGTGAGATGTTCCCTGTGCCACTGGCTGCAACACAACCCCAAAGCATGATTGATCCAACCCCATGCTTAACAGTTGGACAGAGGTTCTTTTCATTAAATTCTGTGCCCCTTCTTCTCCAAATGTACCTTTGCTCATTCCGGCCAAAAAGTTCAATTTTAACCTCATCGGTCCACAGAACTTGTTTCCAAAATGCATCAGGCTTGTCTATATGTTCATTTGCAAAGTTCAAACGATGATTTTTGTGGTGAGGACGTAGAAGAGGTTTTCTTCTGATGACTCTCCCATGAAGACCATATTTGTACAAGTATCTCTTTATAGTGGAATAGTGTACCACAACTCCAGTGTCTGCCAGATCTTTCTGGAGGGATCGTGCAGTCAAACGTGGGTTTTGAATTGGTTTTTCTCACAAACCTGCGAGCTGTTCTGTCTGATATTTTTCTTGGTCTTCCAGATCTTGCTTTAACTTCCACTGTTCCTGATGACTGCCATTTCTTAATTACATTCCGAACAGAGGATATTGATATCTGAAAACGCTTTGCTATCTTCTTATAGCCTTCTCCAGCTTTGTGAGCGTCAACTATTTTCAGTTTCAGTTTTCTAGACAACTGCTTAGAAGAACCCATGGTGCTGATTGTTGGGGCGAGGTCAGATGAGTCTGGGCATTTAAAACCTTTGAGATTGACATCACCTGGTCTTCCCAGACGATGATTGAGAACAATCCATGACACTGGCAGGTCTCAGCTTGGCAAAGGGGGCAGTGCATGCTATAAATTCTGCAGGGTGCCCAAACTTTTGCAGACGCCATTTTTTTGTTTTCTGTTATTTTGAAAGTGTAAATGATGGAAATAAAATCTAACTTTTGTTGACATATTATAAGAATGTCTAATCTGTAATTTGATGCCTTTTGGAGATTTTTCCATCTTTCCTTGGCTTCTTTATGCACATTAATACAAATTTTTAGCTGGGGTGCCCAAACTTTCGATCCCCACTGTAGTTAGTCTGGCTGGAAAAAGACAAAAGTCCATCCAGTTCAACCAAAAAAAAAAAAAAAAGTTATAATCCTATAATAATAATAATATTCCGGGCAATACGGGATCATGGGGCCCCTGTGTCCTTGCCCAAACTGAAAAAATCCTATGAAAAAGGTACCAGGGGCATCTCATGGGGACCCCTACTGCCCCCGGGCCCTCGGGCAGTGCCCAAGTTTCCAAATGGTCAGTCTGCCCCTGTTCTCATATATAGATAACTGAAGATATTTGTTTGTCCTACAAGCCTGAAAAACATAGTTTATAATCAATATCTCTATAATCTCTATCGCTATACTATTGAGCTTTAGTCTCCTTGCACACGGGGCATTTTAATAACGCCGCTAACATTGGCTGTGTAAAGTCACATTAAAAACGTAAGGTTTTCAGCGTTTTTTTAGCATTTTTGCAGTAGCGTTTAGCCGTGTTTTTTCACATTTGCATTTTTTTTTGCTCAAAAAAAGTCCAAACACGCAGTTTGCTGTGTTTTTGCCACGTTTTTCAGCGTTACAGCTAAAAAACTCCTCTAGATACCCACTAGTTCTGGAGTTTTTTTCAGTCAAAAAACATTGATTACAGTCTATGTGTGGATGGACACATAGGATAACATGCTGGGGGGTTTACTGGCTGTAGAAAAAAAACCCAAAAGACAAAAGCAGCCGCTGTAAAAACATCCACTTAAATTTGTCTAAACTCATCTTGAGCTACAGAGTTCTGTAAACAGACCTTTTTCAGCAAAGCAGTTAGGATTGGTTTGGTAAACATGTGAAATGGAACCTGAAACTTGATATTTATTTATTATTTATTTCAGGTACTTATATAGCACCTTCAATTTGCTCAGCGCTTTACATATATATTGTACATTCACATCAGTCCCTAACCCTCAAGGGGTATACAATCTAAGGTCCCTAACTCACATTCATATACAAGGGACAATTTACACAGGATCCAATTAACCTACCAGCATGTCTTTGGAGTGTGGGAGGAAACCCACGCAGGCACAGGGAGAACATGCAAACTCCAGGCAGGAGGTGCCGTGGCTGGGAATCGAACCAATGACCCTAGTACTGCCAGGCGGAAGTGCTAACCATTTAGCCACTGTGCTGCCCAATGATATGAAACGGCAAAATATTAATATGCAATATTTACCTGATTCAGACATAATAATAAAAGCTGACATGTAGTAGATATAAAATACAAATTAATTCAGCTCTGTATTTGATAATACATTGTTGAACGTATTATATAAGCAGTGTAAGTACCTGAATATGACCTGTATCAGCTTACTGCAGTCCCTATACAACAGGGCTGGAGTGTGAGTGGGAGTACATGAAGCCAATCAGTCCATGTGCTGACAAGAAGCATGCTGATAGGAGGAGAGAGCAAAGTAATAGAGAGAGCTGGTTCCAGGCTAAGGGCAGGCCCAGGATTACCTGGGCTCAGTGGTTTGAATGATGCTGGGCATTTAAATGAGGGCACCTTGTGGCAGAGAAAAAGCCTGCCTAGGTAGACTCTGGATAAATATTGCCGCAAAAGCTGTTTTAATTGTTTTATCTTGTAAAGGGCTATTTTTTTCTTGTTGTTTTTGGCTGGAGGTCTGCTTTAAAAAAATAGTTTTTAGTCCCGGTTATAATAAATAGATAAAATATATGAAGAGCCGCTATACCCTCCCTCTTATATCCTGCAGTTACAATGCACAGATCTTGGAAAACCACAATATAGCTCCTTTACATGTTTGAAACAGTAGACAGAATTTCCTTCCTTGTAAAGCCCCCTCTGATTATTCTAGCAGAAAGTCCTCTCCTAACCCCCCTCACCCTCTTCTAACTCCCCAACCCCCGCCACATTGAACTCTTATTCCCGAGTCCCATATTAAACTGACAAATAGCAGAGGGCTCCATGTTTTTAATATGAGAGGTGTGAATGACTGGAATAGACTCTTGGGACCTTCCTCTTGTACTGGATTTATGGTGGTTTATTTCTTCCTGCTTTACCAGAAAGAAAAAGTCGAATGGATGAACCAGGAGACAAAAATATGAAATATGGACCATGCCATACTTTCACTACCACTAATATATTTTGGCAACTAAATTTCCTTTTCTTTGAAAATGATTTTTTTTATATGACTTTGCACCCACTTAGGTGGTAAACATACAGATACGGCAAGCGAGCACCTCTAGCAATCCACTCGTATACCTTGCAGAATGCCTTGGGGGCCCCAATGTTTAACTTCAACCAGTTCCTGGGGTGCAGAATTCATGTCCGCCCTCTTCCAGTGCCTCCATATGTTGATGGATGACCTCACTGACCGATAATGATGCTCAGGAATGAGAACGCCAGATGACAAAGCTTCTTATGCATCTGAGGATTCTGGTGAATTCTTTACTGTTGACTTCCCAGTGCCATCACTCTTGGCACCATTTTTTTTTTTCAGTTTAAAAAAAGTTGTAAAATTGAAGTAAAAGCAAAAATTAAACGGCAAGTAAAGGCAGTTGAAAAACATACAAGGACATTGCCTTTAAGTGTTCTCTATATTTTGTCTCTTATGTGTTTGCTTTTAAAGGGATGAGGTGGTAACCCTAGTAAGGGGTCATTCCTGTGGCCTTTTCTGGCTGTACACCACCCAGATAAGCCTACTTCTGCAACAGATATTCTATGTATGTGCTATGGTCCACCAAAAGAATCAATTCAATTTATTCCCATTGAGAATCAAGGTATATTAATTTCAACATGTCAGGAGGAGCCACACCACTCCGTGACGTCACGCCGCCGGAGCAACGTGGAGCTCCGGCGGCCATCTTGCTACACCAGACGGTCAGTTTTCATTAATCACTGTCTGAAACTACTCTTAATGTGATTTTACCTTGATGCATCACAATAAAGCTTTTACTACCGACTACACTATGGAAGTATCCTTGTCATCCCCTGGGGGAGTACTTTAGTACATATACAGATTCCTTGGACGGATCATTACCACATAGTGGAATCCTGCTTACCCAGAGGGATGCTATCCACCAGGAACATACAGGGGGATCCCCAGAGAAAGAGGACCACCCAAACCAGCCTCATACTAAACAGAGGGAGGACCACCCACTATCAGATGACATCTGGATTTTTTACACACAAAAGCGCATTTAACATGCGCATCCGGTGAGTGCGCATTGTTTATCACTACTGCACAGATACTGGACTTCTATGTCACCTGAGCACTTTAATTTATACATTGATTTCCTGGTCCATATCTTCGTTTGAACTTTTATATACATTTAGATTTATTAGGGATCATTTATCCATATCCATCTTATCTCATATTGATTCATTTTTATTGATTGTTCATTTGTTTTTATCATTTCCTTGGTTCATATTTTAGCGCTGCACTTTATATAAATATATTTTGTCTCTGCTCCTCCCTTTCCTTTGGTTTAGTTAATGCTGTATAGATACCGCCACCCCTTTTCCCAGTAAGGCATTGCAGCTTCTAGCCTCATGTCATGAAGCAGATCACATTATGATCTTTTGACCTATCAGATGTTCATTGTTGTAAGATTCTCTCAGTTTATGGAATAAACTTCACAAGATCTAAAAGATATCATCCGATTGAGTCTTTGACTGTGGTATTCAACTGAGGTTGAAGTTATCGCACTTTCATCACAACTGTAAGTTACAGAGATCACACTTTCAATGCTTAGATTGGAGAGACAGAACAGACATACATTACCTACTAAAATAATTCTGCTCAGCCAGACTTGTGAACCAGACACCCCTGCCAGACAGCATACACATGTCCCTTATCTCAGTGCACTTAAAGTAGAATTAAATTCTCCCTTTTTTTAATGACTGTGTTGCTTTGCATTTATTACACTTACAACCATACACATTTTGCTGAATATTTGGACAAAAATCTTGCATTGATCAATAAACACTGCCACCGGCTCAAAGTCCCAGAGCAGCTTCCTCGAACGTTCAGGTATCCCTGAGAATATCTCATGCACAGTTCAGAATGGACCACACAGAAGCAGGGAGAATGGGGAGCAGGGAAGTGGCTTCCCAACAGTCTATGTCTTTCTATGAATTCACGTAGGTATTGTCCAGGAGCATGCGTGCAAAGGTACATCCATGACTCCCTGAAAGGAGATCAAGCCACCTGACAACCAGACCCAGGGAGAAGACAAGTTGGGGAGAAGGAATGCAAAGCAAAAATGTTAAATACACTTTAAGCAATACAGTCTTGTCCTATCTTTTGCAACTTTTTCTTTCTTCTAGACATCCTCAACCTAACAGCATGGTTTGAGTCTACAAATGGACTATATATAAGCAATAGCATGAGGTCGTCCTTAAGGACTAATCCAAAGACATACAACAAAAGTACAGAGACTTCCAGAAGAGTAACAATGCTCCTGTGTGATTCCAGTGCAGACAGCATTGCCAGCCTGTTAAAGAGAAAAAATAACGGATCTACTGTGTTTTTGTGTTTTTAATTAGACTTCTGCTTCAATGGTAAAACAGAGTTCTTAGGTATGTATGTCTGCTTTGGTGAGTACATCAAGGTACAGGCTCTGGTTGAACCTGGTCTTCACCAGAACTTCTGTAGGTGGGTTTGCAAAACAAGTAGCAGGCCCTTTCAGAGTGCAGTCCCTGTGTTTGTCATGCTGGTAGCATCTGATACCTAACCAGGCCAAAAGGTCATTTTCCAACTAGGTAAGATCATCAGGAAACACAGCAGGGGTCAAGGCAAGGAAAGTTCCAGCAGGGTCAAGAAAAACAAGTGTAGTACTGAGGTCAATCCATAAATCCCCTGAGTTATCAAACTACAATGGACACCTTGAGGCTATCAGAGATTGCTGAACTAATACTAACTCACACAACGATGTTCTCATCCATGCTGTTATGCCGGACTCTATAAAGTGGCAGCTGAAAAAACTACCTGAAGAAACTGAGGAACAAGAGGATTGGGGAGTGCAATAACAAGCAGAGTAAGCCAAGGAGAAAGAATCCATAGAATGAGGCATTATGGACCAAGTAAAATGTGGATGAACTCCAACTGGGTGGCTGAAGAATTTGCCAAACCTGGCAGGAGCAATCAAAACTCAACATGGGTGGCAACAGAGCCAAGAACTATGGCGGGGAAATGTTGCTACTGTGAATCCTGATTGATGTCAACAATGGATATAGCCCACCGGACTGGAGATTTTTCATGAATGAGCTGTGATCATTACAATGGTTATCTCCATGATTGGGAACCATGTTGATTGAGTCTTCCCCATTAGGAATCAGAGCTGTAATTTGAAAATGAGGTCTAGCAACATCTGCACTCCTAGTTCTTACCTCGAACTCTATTTTTTTTTATCTACCCTGGCAGATCCCTCTTTCCTGTACTACAAGGGTTAAACACTCTATGGGTAGAGCAATATGTTGTAATGCACACCTTATCCCTTGCTCTGGTAGGCTACCTCTATGCTATGTGACTGGTCCCCTGAAGCCTCTTTTATACAGTGCTCACAGAAATCATCAAGTACAATGCAAGAATAGTCCAGCATTGAAGGTGAGGATGGCAAGAACCCATCCAACCCAACTCACAGCATCAGAGAAAGGAGGAGTGTACCAAAGACTACCAGAGCAGAGGAAAACCACATCATTCATCTACCCCTAGATGTGACACGCATCCCTTGCAATGTGTGGGGGCAAGCCTATTTTTTAGAAATAAATCATGAAGTTCGGCTTTAAAGTTTTGATTAAGGTTTTCATGGCATAGGACATCATGTCTAAGAGATCATTAATAGCATAACTGCAGACACCATCTGGTTAAATGGGCACTAATAACAATATAAACCTTCAATGTCTGTAGGTCTGTTTTAATATAAGCCTGTACTTGCAAGTAGTGATCATATACATATAATGTTGATTATGTTCTTTTGGAACACTCTCTTACTTCAAGAATGCTGTAACACAGTAAAAGTAAAGACCAGCGTACAGTTTTTACATTGGACTTGTTGCCCAATATTGGCCCTAGGTAGATGTAGCTGATATCTCAGAAGCTGGATCTTGAAGAAGAGGTAGGGGTAGCTGGTGGGCACTTTACTTAACTGTTGGTGGACAGTTTTGTAAAGTATTTGTATTAGATCTTACAGTAGGGTTGATACCTCATCCCCTTAAAACTGAACACATATTAAACACATCATTAGTAATACCTCATCTGAAATATGCAGTTCAGTTTTGGGCACCAATTCACAAAAAGAACATTGGGGAACTGGAGAAAGTACAGAGAAGGGCAACCAAACTGATAAGAGGCATGGAGGAGATCAGCTATGAGGAAAGATTAGAGGAACTGAATTTATTCTCTCTTGAGAAGAGGAGATTAAGGGGGGATATGATCAACATGTATAATACATAAGGGGGGATATGATCACCATGTATAATACATAAGGGGGGATATGATCTCCATGTATAATACATAAGGGGGGATATGATCTCCATGTATAATACATAAGGGGGGATATGATCTCCATGTATAATACATAAGGGGGGATATGATCTCCATGTATAATACATAAGGGGGATATGATCACCATGTATAATACATAAGGGGGATATGATCTCCATGTATAATACATAAGGGGGGATATGATCTCCATGTATAATACATAAGGGGGGATATGATCACCATGTATAATACATAAGGGGGGATATGATCTCCATGTATAATACATAAGGGGGGATATGATCTCCATGTATAATACATAAGGGGGGATATGATCTCCATGTATAATACATAAGGGGGATATGATCTCCATGTATAATACATAAGGGGGGATATGATCTCCATGTATAATACATAAGGGGGGATATGATCTCCATGTATAATACATAAGGGGGATATGATCACCATGTATAATACATAAGGGGGATATGATCTCCATGTATAATACATAATGGGGGATATGATCACCATGTATAATACATAAGGGGGGATATGATCTCCACGTATAATACATAAGGGGGGATATGATCTCCACGTATAATACATAAGGGGGGATATGATCTCCACGTATAATACATAAGGGGGGATATGATCTCCACGTATAATACATAAGGGGGGATATGATCACCACGTATAATACATAAGGGGGGATATGATCTCCACGTATAACACATAAGGGGGGATATGATCTCCACGTATAACACATAAGGGGGGATATGATCTCCACGTATAACACATAAGGGGGGATATGATCTCCACGTATAACACATAAGGGGGGATATGATCTCCACGTATAACACATAAGGGGGGATATGATCATTATGTATAACACATAAGGGGGGATATGATCTCCATGTATAATACATAAGGGGGATATGATCTCCATGTATAATACATAAGGGAGGATATGATCTCCATGTATAATACATAAGAGGGAATATGATCTCCATGTATAATACATAAGGGGGGGAAATGATCTCCATGTATAATATATAAGGGGGGATACGATCTCCATGTATAATACATAAGGGGGGATAAGATCTCCATGTATAATACATAAGGGGGATATGATCTCCACGTATAACACATAAGGGGGGATATGATCTCCACGTATAACACATAAGGGGGGGTATGATCTCCACGTATAACACATAAGGGGGGATATGATCATTATGTATAACACATAAGGGGGGATATGATCTCCATGTATAATACATAAGAGGGAGTATGATCTCCATGTATAACACATAAGGGGGGATATGATCTCCATGTATAATACATAAGGGAGGATATGATCTCCATGTATAATACATAAGAGGGAATATGATCTCCATGTATAATACATAAGGGGGGGAAATGATCTCCATGTATAATATATAAGGGGGGATACGATCTCCATGTATAATACATAAGGGGGGATATGATCTCCATGTATAATACATAAGGGGGATATGATCTTCATATACAATACATAAGGGGGGATATGATCTCCATGTATAATACATAAGGGGGGATATGATCACCATGTATAATACATCAGGGGAATATGATCTCCATGTATAATACATAAGGGGGGGATATGATCTCCATGTATAATACATAAGGGGGGATATGATCTCCATGTATAATACATAAGGGGGGAAATGATCTCCATGTATAATACATAAGGGGGATATGATCTCCATGTATAATACATAAGGGGGGGATATGATCTCCATGTATAATACATAAGGGGGGGGGGATATGATCTCCATGTATAATACATAAGAGGGGATATGATCTCCATGTATAATACATAAGGGGGGATATGATCACCATGTATAATACATAAGGGGGGATATGATCTCCATGTATAATACATAAGGGGGGATATGATCTCCTTGTATAATACATAAGGGGGGATATGATCTCCATGTATAATCCATAAGGGGGATATGATCTCCATGTATAATACATAAGGGGGGATATGATCACCATGTATAATACATAAGGGGGATATGATCTCCATGTATAATACATAAGGGGGGATATGATCTCCATGTATAATACATAAGGGGGGATATGATCTCCATGTATAATACATAAGGGGGATATGATCTCCATGTATAATACATAAGGGGGGATATGATCTCCATGTATAAATACATCAGTGGTTCATATAGTGAACTCGGTATAGAGTTATTCACACTGAGGTCATCACAGAGGACAAGGGGGCACTCTTTACGTCTGGAGGAAAAGAAATGTAATCTCCAAACATGTAAAGGTTTCTTCACAGTAAGAGCTGTAAAAATGTGGAATAAACTCCGTCAAGAGTTGGTTCTGGCCAGCTCAGTGTATTGCTTTAAAAAAGTCCTGGATTCTTTCTTGGATACACAGAATATAACTGGATATAACATCTATAGGTAAAGTTGATCCAGGGAATATCCAATTGCCTCTCAGTGGATCAGGAAGGAATTTTTTTCACAGCAGGAGCAAATTGGATCATGCTTTGCTGGGTTTTTCTTTTGCCTTCCTCTGGATCAACTGTGGGTATAGGATTATAACTTTTTTTTTTTTTTTTAATGGTTGAACTGGGTGGACTTTTGTCTTTTTTCAGCCAGACTAACTATGTAACTATGTAAAAAATATTAAATGCACAGGTTCTGAGGCTAATTTAATAAAGACAAGGCACTAAGTCAGTTTAATTAGCACCTTAATCAGCCACAGAACCTGAGTAATTAATATGTGTTCAGTTTTAAAGGAATGAGGTGACAACCCTATCTTACAGTAGTATAAGTCCTCAGCAGTAGAGCTAGAAGACTGAAGACCAGGTCAAGTGCAGACAACAGGTTCCAATAGATCCGATGAGAAGCCAATTGACAGGATAAGCACAGACACGCTTAGTATAAACACAATTCATGGGAGCAATCAAAAGCAAGAGCAGTGAGAAAGAATTCTGAGACAGACTTCTATCCAGGGCATGAAAAAACACACAAACCTAATGATCAGCCATGGGTTTGAAGTTCTGGCCTCTCAATGAAGCCCACTAATGAGTTCAGGTGTGAACAGCAGAGATCTGAACTGCAGAGCTGAATAATGACCAGCAGAAGGTGAAGGTTCAAGGCTGAACATTCCAAAAAAGTAACCATTTTGTATCATCCATTTCAATATGAAACTAGTTATGATTATCTAACGCACCCAAAACCAAATTAAAAGAGTTTAATTTCTTTCTACTTCCCCAGCAGAAAATTTTATTACATTTTATTAAATCACAGGCTATATATGTAGAAACTGGTAGATAAAAATAATGGTTGTTATGGCTAGGGTGAAATAAAAATTCAATACAGAAATCTGTGATTTTCCATCACTGCTCTGTGCTTCCCACACTGCAAGCCAGATCTGAGGTTACAAGAGAATATTAATTCCACATTCTAGTCCGGATTGCAGATTAGCTGATGCTTACTCCAGTGAGTGGTTGAAGAAGAATTAATTAGATCTGGAATATCCAACAGCTCTGTAAATGCCAGGTATAGTCATGCTCTGCTACACATAGAGTAAAATGATATGAAGGACTTACAGAATGCAGACTAGGCTGTATAGCAACGGGTAAAGAAGACTGTCTGTATTTGAGGGTCACATCACCCCTCCATAGTGATTGATGAGCAAATAACTAGTGGTGGGACACTAAGCCAGCCACTTTTAAGAGAAGATAATTGTACAGATGTTGCTAGAGCCACCAAATAATAAGAATGGTTGGCAGAGGTTCAGTGTCATCCTGACTTGTTCCACAATTAGTAATTCTTTTGTCTCCAAATTGCAGGAGCTAAACTCTGCTGAGTAAGAAACACAGGATGGGGTGTAACATTGGGGCACAGAGAGCTCTGGTGTATTTCCCTAAGTTGGCCATTCAGATGTTTCCATAATTAGGGTTGGGAACCCTCTAGTGAAGAATAGGAAGTGGTCCCCAAAGTAGTGAGTGGGATGTACCATAGATAATAAGGAAATGCCAGCCCTGCAATTCTAGTAAGAGGGCTCTGTATAAAAAGGATTGCAGGAGTCCTCTGGTGGTTGGTCATAAGAAACAATGCAAAGATGTAATCTTTAATGATCTAGCTTCTGGGAGCTTCCCCTTAGGGGGAAAGCATGGAAGTAGAGGTGCAGGACTAATGGGAATACTCATATCCCTTTGGCATGGGTCATGAGTCTTTGGCAAAACCCGATAAAACCCATGTATGGGCTGCTCCTGGACTTCATTTCTGCTGTTTTCTATCTGTGTGCAACAAATGAATGTGTCTTCAACACTGGGATGACTGGAAGGAAGTATATATATACAGTAAATCAAGTGCAGTCGAGTAAAGAGTTACAAGGTTTTTGTTGCTTGGACTCCTCTTTCCCCAACCTTCAAGATGGCAACATCATCTAAAAAGGAAACAGGTGCTGGGTGAGGATGCTATTGGGGCCCATTGCTGTGTGGACTTAGGAAGGTGTTGCAATCACCTCCATGGACACAGGTGTATAAAATCAAGCCCCTAAGCATGCAGACTGCTTCTACAAACATTGGTGAAAGAATGGGTAGCTCTCAGGAGCTCAGTGAATTCAAGCATGGCGCACACTAATTCTGCACACTAATAGTCGCCCAATAATTGTGCACAGAGATATTCTCCTAAGAAAGCCAAAACCTCACTTTTACTTTTCTACGTATTCAGGTTTAAGGTTTGTTAACATTTTGGATTGACCGAGAGCACTGGAGCTATTCAACAATGAATTTAATCCTCAAAAATACAACTTGACTAATAATTGTGCACATAGCGTATATTTACACTATATTGCCAAAAGTATTGGCCCCGCCCTCCAAATCATGTGATTCAGGTGTTCCAATCCCTTCCATGGCCACAGGTGTATAAAATCAAGCACCTAGGTATGCAGACTGCTTCTACAAACATTGGTGAAAGAATGGGTCGCTCTCAGGAGCTCAGTGACTCCAAGCGTGGTCCCGTGATAGGTTGTCACCTGTGCAATAAGTCCATACGTGACATTTCCTGGCTACTAAAAATTCCACGCTCAACTGTGGACCAAGCCCCCTATGGGCAGGGCGAAATGCATCAGTGAGCATGGCCAGAGTGATGGCTGAGTCCATCCTACTACATCCCATTGTTCTCTGACTCGTTGGGTTTGGTTTGAGCGCCATCCATCCTCATCTATACCGCTGAGTGTCTGCAGTTACTTGGGACGCTGCTCCCATCTTTTCTTCTTTGCCGGTGGGGTGATCCTTGTTCTCTGGCAGTCTTGAGCGGTGCCAGAAACACATTCATGATTTCAACTGTCAGTGGTATTATAACAAACTGGAAGGAACTGGGACAAACTGTAACTCAGCCACCAAGTGGTAGGCCACATAAAGATGACAGAGCGGGGTCAGCGCATGCTGAAGCGCACAGTGTGCAGAAGTCACCAACTGTCTGCAGAGTCAATAGCTAAAAACCTCCAAGCATCTTGTGGCCTTCAGATTAGCAGAACAACAGTACATAGAGAGCCTCACGGAATGGGTTTCCATGGCCGAGCAGCTGCATCCAAGCCTTACATCACCAACTGCAATGTAAAGCGTTGGATGCCGTGGGGTAAAGCATGCCGCCACTGGACTCTAGAGCAGGGGAGATGTGTTCAATGGGGTGACAAATCACGCTTCTCTGTCTGGAAATCTGATGGATATGTCTGGGTTTGGCGGTTGCCAGGAGAATGGTACTTGCCTGACTGCATTGTGCCAAGTGTAAAGTTTGGTGGAGGGGGGATTATGGTGTGGGGTTGCTTTTCAGGGGTTGGGCTTGGCCCCTTAGTTCCAGTGAAGGGAACTCTTAAGGCATCAGCATACCAAGACATTTTAGACAATTTCATGCTCCCAACTTTGTGGGAAGAGTTTGGGGATGGCCCCTTCCTGTTCCAACATGACTGCACACCAGTGCACAAAGCAAGGTCCATAAAGACATGGATGAGCGAGTTTGGGGTGGAGGAACTTGACTGGCCTGCACAGAGTCCTGACCTCAACCCCACAGAACAACTTTGGGATGAATTAGAGTAAAAACTGTGACCCAGGCCTTCTCGTCTGGCAGTACCTGACCTCACAAATGTGTTTCTGGGAGAAGTGTCAAACCTTCCTATAGACACCCTCCTTAACCTTGTCTACGGCCTTCCCAGAAGAGCTGAAGCTGTTATAGCTGCAAAGGGCGGGGCCGACTCAATATTGAATCCTACGGACTAAGACTGGGATGACATTAAAGTTCATGTGCATGTAAAGCTAGGCGTTCTAATACTTTTGACAGTATAGTATATATCCAATCCACACTGCACATATGCTTTACCTAATCTGCATTTATATGCCCCTGGACACAGAATATGTGCCATATATGTTGCACCATTACCACTCTATACTGTGTGCTGGTTGGATAGGATGACTGATAAGTGCACCAACTTCTTAAAAAGCCCCAACAATAGCCAGCAGAAGAACAGCCCTTCCCCATTAAATCCTACAAGCCCTTTCCCCTCTCTATAATTTTCTCATGAACAGTGCATACCAGTCAGTCTAGGCCTAGCATAACCGCCATTTATGCAATCCGGCAGTATAGTTCCGGTATTTTGTAGCTTAGGTTTTATTACTGCTCACTGCTGCGCCTAAGGTGGTTTTGCTACTGTTTATGCTGATCTGGACACTAAACATCATCTTATGCTTAGTCCTTGCCACTCATCATTCTGTATACTAAAAGATGTTACTACCATTGTTGATTCAACATTAAAATTGCATTTTTACCAGCTTTGTTTAGTGACAATGTACAAAGTATAACCCTTAACAAAACCAATTTATTAGGTCAATGGGAAAAATGCCCTGTACAGTGGTGGTCAGTAGGAAGCTTGCAACCCTGCAACAAGCAGTAAAAAGAGCATTGATGTCATGATGCTGGCTTTGTCAAGTGACATTGGCCCCAAAACCATTCAAATGGGATGTCAATCAGCTTCAGCTCAGGGAACCCCTGGAAACCTCTGTAGGAACCCTAGGTTCCACAGAACCTTGGTTGAGAATGGCTGCACTAACCAATGACAATGGCCATTTTTGGTCCCACTGTCCAGTAATGCCAGGCATTTTCCTTTCAATGACCACCAGCAGTGAGGCATTTGATTCTTCTTCTGCTGACCAGTAACACTGCCAATTTTTGTCTCTCGCTGACTGTTTTGCCCATCATTGGCCCTATTGATACTGTCTGAGCCACAATGTTGGCAACAAAGTAGTATCCTGTACAGTAAAGATACCTTTACATCCCAGGGAAAACCAGAGCCCCTTCATTTCAGCAGCAACAGAAAATATCAGGATAATGCAATTCATCAGAAAAAATCTAAGACATTTTTAGCTGCAGAAATTCTTCCCCTGACACGTATCAAATATTTAACATGTGGCTGCCAGACCCTGGCCGTTGAGGATGATTTGAAAATTCTTTACATTACACAGATCATATACAACATCTTTACTGAATTCAGGAATGTACCTTCATGCCGTTGTAACTAGTGAGCTGACATCTTTACTCCAGACCTATTGCTGGCTAGTTAAAGGAACCTATCATAATGGCTGGTACTTGTGCCAGTTGAGGTGCCCATCTGGTATTAAGAGGATTGTCATTGTCTTCCTCTGGTAAGTCAAGCTATTTCCGGGGCCTGGCACACCTTTGCTGCCCCAGTGCTAGCA
This sequence comes from Staurois parvus, assembly GCF_062004578.1. Lineage (NCBI taxonomy): Eukaryota > Metazoa > Chordata > Amphibia > Anura > Ranidae > Staurois > Staurois parvus. Next base: position 286,647 of record NW_028318705.1, on the reverse strand, counting down.
CCCAACATATTTCTGCCCCACTACTAGCACCCCCCCCCCCCATTCCTGCTTTAGTTCTAGCTCTGGAGGTTAGCTAAAAATGGAAAGTCTAATGCCCTGGAGATTCAGCAAGGTGGAGCTCCTTATGTACCCAATGGTGTTAATCAACTGTTAAGCGTGGTCCAAATGAACGTTCACCAGTTCACATGGACCACCCAACATTCCAAAAATGAAAAATGCCGTTAAACAATTGACCTGACCTTTTGAAAAAGCGCTTCTCAGCCTGAAACATATTAAAAGGTGACCCCTGATCCCATTTGAATAAGTTAGGTTCACACTGGTTGTAGTGTCTAAAGCTCCCCTGAAAATCAGTCCCCATTGGTCATACTTCCACCTCCCTAATGCCTGTTTTTTTTTTCGAGTCGCAACTGTGGTTGGATCTTGGACTACAATGGGGGAATTCGGCAAGCAGCAGTACTTGTCAAAGCTGTTTGCTAAGTTAAAATTGCTATATGTGACGTGTTCTCCCCCCAGCAACCAGCATGTTCACCTGGATATTGGCGGTTGGTGGTGGTGTTGGTGGGGGTAAGAAAACACGGTCGAACCACCAGTTTATGCCACCTGTGTGAATGAAGCCGAAAAGCTGCTGCAGCCCGAAGGGTGATGAGTTGTTTTCTTTTGTGACTGATTTGCTGCAGTCCAATGGAGGCTAGACTGGCACCTAGGGATTTTGCTGTGGTGCTGGTCATAAACCCCTCACTTTGAACCACTAATTGCTCTATGAGAGCAGTGACCTTGCTACAGAGGTCAGATGCCCCCCTACTTAGTCAGCAAGAAAGGTTAGTTTGCTGATTGCAGAGCTGTTGGTGTGGCTCACAGTAAAAGCAGCAGTCCTTAGATGCAGACTAGTGGCAGGGAACCAGTTTTGTAAAAGATTTGGTTAGAATTTTGTTTGAACATTCATATGGGAATTCTGAGAAAATGATTGTCAGAACTTTCTTTCTAGCCATCAAGTCAACTAATTGTAAGCTCTTAAAATTTCATCCAGACCTGCTGTTTGAATAGAACTCCGAACATATTAGACAGGTTCAGATTTTCTTGTCATTATGGTTAAATACAAATGTCAGTTTGACCCCACTAACCATTAGAAAATCAAACACACATTCCTAAATTTCACTGGTGTATGGCCAGCTTTAGATTGGGATAGCTAGTAGTAACTAATCACATTCAATTGGACTTGTTCTGTGATGTTGAAGACCTTATGTAGCATCTCCGAGCCACTGTTTTAGTTCATTGGATCTGAAGAAGTGGCTTGGAGGAGCTATAGCAACATTACCATTTCATCATTGGATCTGAAGAAGTGGCTTGGAGGAACTACATAAGGTCTTCGGTGTTACATCAGCATCAACATTACAGCATTGATTTTGAAGAAGGGGCTTGCAAAAGCTACATAAGGTCTTCAACACTACATCAGCATCAACATTAAATAATTGGATCTGAAGCAGTGACTTGGACAAGCTACATAAGGTTTTTAATGTTACATCAGCATCAACATTAAACAATTGGGTCCGAAGAAGTGGCTTGAAGGACCTACTTATGGTCTTCAATGTTATATCAACATCAAAGTTACATCATTGGATCTGAAGGGGCTTGATGGAGCTACATAAGGTCTATCATGGTATATCAGCATCAACATTTCATTACTGAATCTAAAGAAGGGGCTTGGAGTAGCTACATAAGGTCTTCAACATTACATAATTGGATCTTATGTGGCTTGGAGGAACTACATAAGGTTCTCAATGTTACCTTAGCAACAACATTACATCATTGAATTTGAAGAAGGGGCTTGCAGAAGCTACATAAAGTCTTCAACATTACATCAGCATCAACAGTACATCATTGGATCTGAAGAAGTGGCTTGGACAAGCTACATAAGATCTTCAATGTTACATCAGCATCAGCAGTAAACAATTGGATCCAAGGAAGTGGCTTGGAGGACCTACTTAAGGTCTTCATTGTTATATCAGAATCAACATTACATCGTTGGATCTGAAGGGGCTTGGAGGAGCTACATAAGGTCTTTAATGGTATATAAGTATCAATATTACATCACTGAATCTGAAGAAGGGGCTTGGAGTAGATACATAAGGTCTTCAACATTACATCCTTGAAGGGGCTTGGAGGAGCTACACAAGGTCTTCAGTATTACCTCAGCATCAACATTACATCATTGGATTTGAAGAAGTGGTTTGGAAAAGCTACAAAACATCTTCAATATTACAAAACAAGTCCAGTTAAATGTGACCAACTGCGCCTAGATATATTGTACCATGACCTGGATCAATGAGAACCTTCACCAACATTTCAGTTGGGTACCACCAGGGGGATTATAACACAGAAAGGACACTTGGAGCGCAACCTCCTGTTGAGGACCCACTGTGTGCTGCACCAGTATCCTTTGGACCACTTTGCTGAGTGAATCAGGTTCACCTCTCAGCAAACCCTGGGTTTACTTTGACTTCTGTCTTTCAAATGGCTTCCAGTGGCTTTAATAGTTGACTCAATCAGTTGAATGCCATTAAGAGGTAGCAATAAATATTGATAATTGATCATATACTGCACTATAATATTGGTCAGATTCATTTTTGTGTGCACACAAACGTAACATTCCCCTAGTAAGCCGAAGTCTTCACAGAGAAAAGCTTTGCTTGAATTGCCAACAAAAGAACGGTTGAAAACTCTGGAAATATCTTGACTCTTGGACCATTTCCTGGATTGGCCTTTCAATGACTGATTTTATGTGTTGCTGGAGATGCTCCTAAGACAAAACACCAGTTAAATGGCTAAATTTAAAGGGGGAACATGATTTAGGGAAGCTGTTTTGCCTGCCAAAGCATTTTGTATTTCTGACAATGCAATCCTGAGATTTACACAGATCTGCCGTAGGGCACAGCCCAGTCTGGTGGGACAGGAGACCTGATTGTAGAGACTGAAGTAGGCTGATACCAGGTCAAAGTCTATTACTTATCTTGCCTGCATTAGAAAAATGCATTCAATGTTGTGGTAGTTATTACAGAGCTGCATTCATTTTTTTTTGTATATCTGCATGGAGTTCAGATTTATCTTACCTTGTAGTAGGAAAACGCCAAATAATCCAGAGCATCTTCAAGGGACCCCTCATCTTCAGTGAACCAGTTGCCATAGGACCCCCGGAACATGCTGACCGCCTCTTCCAACCAAGGAATGGAGTGGTAGTAGTCCTCCATCTCATAGGCCACCTAAGGGAACATAAAGGAAAGCCTGGAGTAAGAAAAAAGAAGACCTGAACGAAGGGCCGGCATGACGGGGGTTAAAGGGGGTTGGGAGAGGCAGAGTCCTATTAGCATAAGGGGGAGTCAAGATAGTTAAGGAAGGAGTGGGGGAACTACGAGGGGTGGTCCTACAGGGGGTTTTCAGTCTGAAGAGAGTTTTCACAGGGAAAACTTCCCTCCTGCATGCCCGTTGTTTGATGGTTTGTCTGGGTGGTGATTGTGCCATATTGGTGCTGGGGGACGTTTGGTGGGGTGCAAGGTCCTCGTTAGTTAAGGTGGGCACAAGAAAAGGCACTTTGTAGGAACCTGTCTGAGGTATGGCTTTCAGTTGTGCTGGTGAGGGTATCTGCGGTGGTGTTTCTGAGTCGGTGATGTTGAGGCTGGAGGTCTAGTCAAGCAGGACGCAGGTATTCATTTTCTTGATGCCTATTGGGACCTTGCAAGAACGTATGTTTATACTGTGTTTTCTGTTATTTAAAATGTTATTTATCGATGGTTGTAAGAAACGTCCGGTTTTGAAGGCCATTAACTCCATTTGTTGTCAGTGTGGTTACTTAGGTTAAGGATGGGGGGTAGGTATTGTTTGAGTGGGACTTACAAGCCATCTTTAGTGCCTTGGTCAAGCCCAGAGTATTATGGAGAGGTATAATTCTACCATCTACTGATAAATCTCACTGACTGTAGACAAATATATCGAGGGGTTAGATCTGAAAACTCACATGAAATATAAGATGTGGGACCCACCAGTCCTGTGTGCTTATATAAGGGGCGGGGTTTCCGGATCCGAGAGTTCCTGCTTAAAGTGTACAGCCATCTCTAAGGTTGGAGGTCCTCCTGAAGGTTGAGTTATCCCTGTATGCGACCTTCGCCTTGTCCTGGGGCATTCATGGTAACGGCACAAGTAAAGGTGCCCCATGTGCAGGAGAGTGACCCCAGACTAACTGCCTAGCACAGTCCAGAAGAGCCCACCTTGGGGGTAGTTATCTAATGGGGCCCAGACTTGGCGCACAACGAGAAGGGGAACATGGAGGAAGTCCCACCTGCCTACCCCAGACAACCCATGCTTTCATGCACACCTGCTGTGCCCATTATGAGGGGTTCCCACTATTCCAGTGCTGAGTTCCCAGGTCTGTACACCTGCTGTGCCCATTATGAAGGGTTCCCACTATTCATGTGCTGAGTTCCCGGGTCTGTACACTTGCTGTGCCCATTATGAGGGGTTCCCACGATCCCTGTGCTGAGTTCCCAGATCTGTACACCTGCTGTGCCCATTATGAAGGGTTCCCACCATTCATGTGCTGAGTTCCCGGGTCTGTACACCTGTTGTGCCCATTATGAGGAGTTCCCATCATCCCTGTGCTGAGTTCCCGGGTCTGTACACCTGTTGTGCCCATTATGAGGAGTTCCCATCATCCCTGTGCTGAGTTCCCAGGTCTGTACACCTGCTGTGCTCATTATGAGGGGTTCCCATCATCCCTGTGCTGAGTTCCCGGGTCTGTACACCTGTTGTGCCCATTATGAGGGATTCCCACCATTCATGTGCTGAGTTCCCGGATCTGTACACCTGCTGTGCCCATTATGAGGGGTTCCCACCATCTCTGTGCTAAGTTCCCAGGTCTGTACAACTGCTGTGCCCATTATGAGGGGTTCCCACCATTCATGTGCTGAGTTCCTGGGTCTGTACACCCGCTGTGCCTATTAGGAGGAGTTCCCACCATTCATGTGCTGAGTTCCCGGGTCTGTACACCTGCTGTGCCCATTATGAGGGGTTCCCACCATCCCTGTGCCAAGTTCCCGGGTCTGTACACCTGCTGTGCCCATTATGAGAGGTTCCCACCATCCTTGTGCTGAGTTCCCGAGTCTGTACACCTGCTGTGCCCATTAGGAGGAGTTCCCACCATCCCTGTGCTGAGTTCCCAGGTCTGTACACCTGTTGTACCCATTATGAGGGGTTCCCACCATTCCTGTGCTAAGTTCCCGAGTCTGTACACCTGCTGTACCCATTATGAGGGGTTCAAAAAAATATTTTTGCGTTCAAAAAAGTCCCTGACCCTTTCCAAAAAATGCACCGGGTGAAAATGCACATGTTAAATGGACTGCTGTGCGTTTGTGCACAACGCTGCGGAAAACTCATAGGTCTGAACCTGAAGGAAAGGATATCCAGCTTTTCCTGCGGTCAGAAGGAAAATCTGCTTTCTATTTCGGTTTTCCGGCTGGAAGGAGCGCACCGGGTGTCAGAGATCTGCTCTTTCTCAGCCTCGGCCCACCAATGACATTTTCCGCCCAATAAAAATCTGCTGTAAATGTCTGATGTTGCAAACGGAGATTTTCAGCTGCGAGGAAAAGTCTTCAGCCCATATGCTGCGAGTTGTACAAGATCTGCATTGATTGGTTCCAGACTCTGCTACCGAACACACGTCCAAATTATTCCCAGCTCCCGAAATTAACTCACAGGAGAAATCCAGGCAACAGCAAACATATAAGGTGCATACAGTGCAGGGGAGCCGCTTCACCTGGCATTTGTAGTTCTGTCCATCCAGTCTTGACATTTACACTGCTCTGTCACACAGTACAGACCTGTCTATACTGAAACCTGTGATTGCTGTCCTTACTCTCCAAAAACACTCCATACACGTTCCCTACTGGACGACCTTATAATCTATTTTTCATGAAATCGTCTCCTAGGCTTGGTTCCAGGGGCGGACTGACCATTTGGAAACTCGGGCATTGCCAGAGGGCCCGGGGTCAGTAGGGGCCCCCATGAGATGCCCCTGGTACCTTTTTCATAGGCTTTTTTGAGTTTGGGCAAGGACACAGGGGTTTCATGATCCCCTATGGCCCGGGGGCCCTATGAGTTGTCAGTCCGCCCCTGCTTGGTTCACATCTATGCATTTTGCATTTGATGCTTTCTCCGGCGCTTTTTGCAGTTTGGTTTACATTTTTCTACATTCATTTTTGATGCGTTTTGAGTGTTGCTGAGCAGAATAAAAATGCAGCTTCTCCATTGAACTCTATTGTATTGCTTGTGATATACCGGCCTCCTGGATCCATATCCCGCTTCCTGGATGACTTCTCCTCCTGGCTACCCTTCTTCCTCTCCTCTGAGCTACCCACTATCATCCTTGGGGATTTCAACATCCCTGTCAACCTCGACAACCCGGACACAGCCCGTCTCCTCCACTTAACCTCCTCCTTTGCACTTGCACAGGGCATACAATCCACCACCCACTCCGACGGAAATATCCTGGACCTTGTCTTCTCCAACCGCTGCGCTCCCCACAACCTCACTAACACCCCCTTCCCTCTCTCTGACCACAACCTGATCACCTTCTCTATCTCCTCGTCCTCCAACGCCTACCCCTCCAAATGTCACACTACTACCAGCCGTAACCTCCGCAACCTTAACCCTGCCCCCCTCCACGCTGCAGCTGATCAACTCCACGACCGCATCCTCCCCCTGTCCTGCCCCAACTTGGCTTTGACCGCCTACAACAATGCGCTCTCAACAGCCCTTGACTCACTAGCGCCTTTAACCACACGCAACATCAGACCCCGACCGCTCCAGCCCTGGCAGACTCATCACACCAAAACCCTCAAACGACAGAGTCGTGCCCTGGAGCGACTATGGCGCAAAACCAAATCCCAACAAGCCTTCACCTGCTACAAATCTGCCTTCCGCACCTACACCTCCTCCCTCCATGCTGCCAAACAGGCCTACTTCTTGATCCTCATCAAGGCCCTCTCCTCCAATCCTCGCCGACTCTTCTCTGCCTTCAGCTCTCTACTCTCGCCACCCCCACCTCCACCCAGCACCTCACTCACTGCCCTTGAGATTGCCAATCACTTCAAAAACAAGATTGACACAATTCGCAAGGACATTGCCGCAACTCACACGCCCTCTCAACCCGTCCCCTCTCACACAGCTACCCCCTTATCCCCCCTCCCCCTCGACATAACCCGCAGGGACTTCGTCGCTGCTCAAACTCTCTCCAACCCCCTTCACCCTCACTCAGCTACCCCCTCTACACCCCTCTCCCACGGCCCCACCACTGCTCTGACCTCCTCTCCCACCCCACCCTACATTCCTCATACTGAAGCTCCCCCCAACACTTCACACCTTTGACCTTACTACCATCGAGGAAGTCTCCAAGATCCTCTCTGATGCCCGCCTCACCACCTGCCCCCTCGACCCTATCCCCTCACAACTCCTACGACCTTCCTCCTCCTCCATCCTACGCTCCCTCACCCACATCTTCAATCTCTCCCTCTCCTCAGGCACTTTCCCCTCCCCTCTGAAACATGCACACATCACCCCCATACTTAAAAAGCCCTCCCTGGACCCCAATGACCCGAACAACCTCAGACCCATCTCCCTGCTCCCATTTACATCTAAACTCCTCGAGCGCCTAGTCTACGCCCGCCTATGCTCTCACCTCAACGACAACAACCTCCTCGATCCCCTACAGTCCGGCTTCCGTCCCCTACACTCCACCAAAACTGCCTTACTCAAACTCTCCAATGACCTGCTAACCGCCAAAGCTAATGGCCACTATTCAGTGCTCCTACTCCTTGACCTCTCTGCGGCCTTCGACACAGTCGACCACCCCACGGCTGCCAGACTCATTCACCTTTCCAACCGCTCCGTTTCCGCCACCCTCCTCTGCCAATCCCTCCACTGGCTTCCGATTGCGCAACAGATCAAATTCAAAATCCTAACGCTGACGTACAAAGCTGTCCACCATACTGCCCCGAACTACATCACTGACCTAATATCCAAGTACCGCCCAACACGCACACTCCGCTCCTCACAAGACCTCCTTCTCTCTAGTTCCCTGGTCTCCTCCTCCCATGCCCGCCTCCAGGACTTCTCCAGGGTGTCACCCATCCTCTGGAACTCCCTGCCCCAACCCATCAGATTATCACCTACTCTCCTCTCCTTTAGGCGCACCCTGAAAACCCATCTCTTCAGGGAAGCCTACCCCACCCCCTGCTAACCTGCCGACCTCCTCCACTCTTCCTACCACTCCATCCCCCACAGCTATCTCCTCCTGTGCCACCATCCCCTCCCTCCTAGATTGTAAGCTCCAAAGAGCAGGGCCCTCGATCCCCTCATGTTTTGCATTGTATTGGTATTGTTCTGTCACATGTTCTGTCCCCCTTTGTAATGTACAGCGCTGAGCGAACTATTGGCGCTTTATAAATACTGTATAATAATAATAATAATAATAATTGTAGCAAAAAGTAGCATTTTTTTTGCTTTTAGGCTTGGTTTGCAGTGGATGCGATTTAAAATCGCACTGTTTTTTTGCTGCGTTTTCTGAAGATTTCACAATGATTTCTTGCGTTTTCTATTGCATTTTGCAGTGCGATTTCTATTGTAGTCTATGTGAAATCGCAACAAAACTGCAGAAAATGTAATCCGAGAACTACTTTAGAAATCACACTGCAGCAAATCACACATGTTAAGACACTGAATGCAGGATCCTGGGAGACCAGATATAGTGAATTCGGGGTCCTGGGAGACCAGATATAGAGAATGCGGGGTCCTGGGAGACCAGATATAGTGAATGCGGGGTCCGGGGAGACCAGATATAGTGAATGCAGGGTCCGGGGAGACCAGATATAGAGAATGCGGGGTCCGGGGAGACCAGATATAGTGAATGCAGGGTCCTGGGAGACCAGATATAGTGAATGCAGGGTCCTGGGAGATCAGATATAGTGAATGCGGGGTCCAGGGAGATCAGATATAGTGAATGCAGGGTCCTGGGAGACCAGATGTAGTGAATGCGGGGTCCTGGGAGACCAGATATAGTGAATGCGGGGTCCTGGGAGATCAGATATAGTGAATGCGGGGTCCTGGGAGACCAGATATAGTGAATGCGGGGTCCTGGGAGACCAGATATAGTGAATGCGGGGTCCTGGGAGACCAGATATAGTGAATGTAGGGTCCTGGGAGACCAGATATAGTGAATGCGGGGTCCTGGGAGACCAGATATAGTGAATGCGGGGTCCTGGGAGACCAGATATAGTGAATGCAGGGTCCTGGGAGACTAGATATAGTGAATGCAGGGTCCTGGGAGACCAGATATAGTGAATGCGAGGTCTTGGGAGACCAGATATAGTGAATGCAGGGTCCGGGGAGACCAGATTTTAGTGAATGCAGGGTCCTGGGAGACCAGATATAGTGAATGCAGGGTCCGGGGAGATCAGATATAATGAATGCAGGGTCCTGGAAGACCAGATATAGTGAATGCGAGGTCTTGGGAGACCAGATATAGTGAATGCAGGGTCCGGGGAGACCAGATATAGTGAATGCGGGGTTCTGGGAGATCAGATATAGTGAATGCAGGGTCCTGGGAGATCAGATATAGTGAATGCGGGGTCCTTGGAGACCAGATATAGTGAATGCGGTGTCCTGCATTTAGTAACACTTTAAATGCTCGGGTGTAAATATTTTTTTACATTTCTTTTTCACTAAACTTTGTTTTTTATCACAATGAGGACCAGAAGTCCCCTATGTCAGGGGTGGGCAACTTTGGCCCTCCAGCTGTTGTAGATTTACAAGTCCCATGAGGCATTGCAAAACTGACAGTTACAAGGAAGACTCCTAAAGGCAGAGGCATGATGGGACCTGTAGTTCATCAACAGCTGGAGGGCCACAGTTGCCCACCCCTGCCCTATGTGATACTATTTTGTTGGGACACAATGAGACGTCAGTGGTCTATTAGTTGTCTCATCTGCTCTCCATTGAAGCTGATGGAGCACAGATCATGTTCCATTAGCTTCATCCCCGGCCACAGAGGGAAGGGGAAACGGATAGTCAAACCCGAAAGTAACGTTTGAAGTTCAATTCACACACTTTGCATTGCGGGAACTCCCGCTTGCGATTTTGTGTGGTCGATTTTCATGGGATTCTGCGTGTCCCATATTGACACGAATGGTCTGTCCTATGCGTGGTTGTCGCCCAAAAGAAGCTCCGGCGACAAGCTTTCACACAGAAAGACACATTTTGCTGCAATTTCACACGATTCTGTTGCGCAACAATCGCCATTTAGAATGAATGGCAACCGAACACGCATTGCGTTTATTGCAGCGAATTAGAATTGCGTGCAGAATCACGCCTGTGTTTCCAAATTGCCAAGTGTTATTGGGGCCTTACACATTGCATTCCACGTCCGTCTTTAGGGTGGAACATGTAACTTGTCCCCATAGCTGCAGCCGCGCCTGCTGCCCCCCTCCCTCTGACAGATAGTACGGAGGAACCTCTCCCCGTACTGTCAGATTTGAAAACAGCGCGGCCGTGCGGGGCTCCTCCCACACAGTCACGTCATTCATTCACTGACGTCCCTGAATGAATGAACTGCAAGTCCCCATAGCCTTAGCAGCTGTGGGATTGTAGTTTTCAATGAACTACCGCGGTGCTGTGGAGTGTTGTGGTAGTCCATTGAAGCTTTTTGTCAGTATATCTGCTTGACTGTACACGTCGTACATCCCTTACACCCCGTACATCCCATACACCCCGTACATCCCGTACACCCCATACATCCCATACACCCCGTACATCCCATACATCCCGTGCACCCCATATATCCCGTACACCCCGTACATCCCGTACACCCCGTACATCCCGTACACCCCGTATATCCCGTACAGCCCGTACATCCCGTACACCCCATATATCCCGTACACCCCATATATCCCGTACACCCCGTACATCCTGTACACCCCATATATCCCGTACACCCCATATATCCCGTACACCCCGTACATCCTGTACACCCCATATATCCCGTACACCCCATATATCCCATACACCCCATATATTCCATACACCCCGTACATCCCGTACACCCCATATATCCCGTGCATCCCGTACACCCCATATATCCCGTACACCCCATATATATCGTACATCCCATACACTGCGTACATCCCGTACACCCCATATATCCCGTACACCCCGTACACTCTGTACATCCCGTACACCCCGTACACTCCGTACATCCCGTACACCCCATATATCCCGTACACCCTGTACACTCAGGTACATCCCGTACATCCCATACACCCCGTACATCCCGTACACCCCATATATCCCGTACACCCCGTACATCCCATACACTCTGTACATCCCGTACAGCTCATGTATCCCGTACACCCCGTACATCCCGTACACTCCGTACATCCCGTACACCCCATATATCCCGTACACCCCGTTCATCCCGTACACCCCGTACATCCCATACACTCCGTACATCCCGTACACCCCATATATCCCGTACACCCTGTACACTCAGGTACATCCCGTACATCCCGTACACCCCGTACATCCCGTACATCCGTACACCCCATATATCCCGTACACCCCATATATCCCGTACACCCCGTACATCCCATACACTCTGTACATCCCGTACAGGTCATATATCCCGTACACCCCGTACATACCGTACACTCCGTACATCCCGTACACCCCATATATCCCGTACACCCCGTTCATCCCGTACACCCCGTACATCCCATACACTCCGTACATCCCGTACACCCCATATATACCGTACATCCTGTACACTCCGTACACCCCATATATCCCATACACCCCATACATCCCATAGATCCCGTACACTCCATACATCCCCTACACCCCATATATACCGTACACCCTGTACATTCCGTACATCCCGTACACCCCATATATCCCGTACACCCCGTTCATCCTGTACACCCCGTACATCCCATACACTCCGTACATCCCGTACACCCCATATATCCCGTACATCCTGTACACTCCGTACACTCCATATATCCCATACACCCCGTACATCCCATAGATCCCGTACACTCCGTACATCCGTACACCCCATATATCCCGTACACCCTGTACATTCCATACATCCCGTACACCCCATATATCCCGTACACCCCATACATCCCGTACATCCCATACAGCCCATACATCCCATACACCCCGTACATCCCGTGACGGGCATGGGAGGAGGAGACCAGGGAACTAGAGAGTAGGAGGTCTTGTGAGGAGCAGAGAGTACGGTTTGGGTGGTATTTGGAGACAAGATCAGTGATGTCGTTTGTGGCAGAGTTTTGAACAGCTTTGTACGTCAGTGTTAGCATTTTGAATTTTATCCATTGGGCAATGGGAAGCCAGTGGAGGGATTGGCAGAGAGGGGTGGCAGATACAGAGCGGTTAGTAAGGTGGATGAGTCTGCCCGCAGTATTCAAGATAGACTGAAGGGGGGATAGCCTGCGATGAGGTAAGCCAATGAGGAGGGAGTTACAGTAGTCAAGGCGAGATATAACAAGGGAGTGAATATGTTGCTTAGTGGTTTCTGAGGTTAGGAACGGGCGTATCTTGGAGATGTTGCGGAGGTGAAGTCTGCATGAATTTGTCAGCGATTGGACCTGGGGCTGGAAGGACAGATTTGAGTCTAGGATGACACCAAGTACTCTGGCTTGAGGGGTAGGGCTGATGGTGGTGTTGTTGGTCGTGATGGAGAAGTCCGGGGGGGGGCTGGGGGAAAACTAGGAGCTCAGTTTTGGAGAGATTTAGTTTGAGGAAGTGGAGTGACATCCAATCAGATATGTCGCTCAGTAGGCTTGTGATACGGGCGGAGACTGAAGGGGTGAGGCGAGGAGTAGAGAGATAGATTTGTGTGTCGTCGGCATAGAGATGGTAGTTGAAGCTGTGAGAGTGTATCAGTTGGCCAAGGGAGGAGATGTAGATGGAGAAGATCATCAGTACTTTTCTCATACTGTGACAGTGTGAGGAAAGTGCAGCCGATAACCGGCAACTGTATTTACCGGTGATCTGATGTGTCATTGGACACAGCTGATCACGTGGTAAAAGGCCGCTGTGATTGGCCTTTTTCCACATCACGTGATCAGCTGTGTCTGTAGGACACAGCGATAACGGAGATCGCCGGGTGTGAGCCCTCGGGGGCGTGCCCAAGGGCGTTCTGGGAGGAAGTCATGCCGCCCTCCCAGAACTTGACAACCGTGCTGTAGCCGTCATTCGGCTATAGCGCAGTTGGCAAGTGGTTAATATGGGGCCGTGTATTTCTAAGTAAACCAGATGAGATGTCAGGTCATCGCTTCCGGTTTAGTATTTAATGGAGCCGAACAAAGCCAATCCGGACTTCTTTCCAGCTCTGTGACTAGCGCCAACTGGATAATTAGGACTCCTGGTGGAATGGGAGCTCCCATTAAAGTCTCAGAAGGTGGCAGGAAAGGAGGAGTACCCTCCCGCCACTTGTAATAGCGATCAAGCGGCTAGTTAGCTATTATAAGAAAGTCGACTGTGGACATTAAATAACGGTACAGCAGCTGCAGGCCTCATCCCCGTATAATGACTCAAACTACCTTTATGTCAGTGGAGCTGAAATGGATATACAGAGCAGGTTGTGGTCCAAGGCTGCAGACAAGAGTGGTACACAGTACCTATATATGTAAAGTATATGGTGGCAGGTTATATGTACCTTGCCTATATGGAAGCAGTCATCGGCTGACATGGCACACACTTGGTTCGGCCTGTACTGGAGATGGTAGTGCGAGTCTGGTCCACTCTGGAAGACTCCTTTGGCCAAGTCCTTCACATTCAGAGAGTAGACGTCCTGGAGCCTCATGAGGGCTTTGGCCGCTCCTTCCACATCCTCCAGTATGGGCAGATATTGTTCTGTCTTCTCATAGCCGTCCTTCAGAACTGAAAAAAACAGAAAAACACACTGAAAAAGATACTAGTTACTTTATATCAGTGAGAACTATTAATATCAACTACATATAAAAAAAAGGCATTCATGAGTTGCTTTGATTGGGTTGGCAAACAGCTAAATACGCAGATGAACATTCTGTTCATCCAATGCTTAGATTTTCTTGGCTCTGCCAGGCAGCACAACCAGGCTGTTGACCATATTTCTCTCTACTGCAGTTAGAGGGCTACAACTTGGTCACCTCCTTCCCCCTGGCATCTGATTGGACAATGAAGTGGCAGACTGATAAGCTCATCACTCTTCTCTCTCCTCCAGTTAGCAATCTCCTTGTCGGCTTATTTGTATGTCATTTTGATCTTGAACTAACAAAATTCTGTAAATGTGCTTTTCGTTCTGGAAAAATTGTACTTATTGAAAAATGAATGTTCTAGGCATAAAAGAAACCTGTTCATTACATCTGGGATTCCATTCAATTATTAGGTCTGGAGGAAATTTAAAGGGCTTTCAAATGAAATGAAATGACTCAAGTGTACCTGAACCGACCCCGACTGCGCTTGGGCACTTCTGTTATAATACCACTTCCCCGTCTGAACACCGACCATAGACACCACAGCCGACCATACAAGACTAGACGACACCAGTCTGTCTGAACATGGAACTCTTTTATTTTTAACACAGATACAAGATATATGGAACAATCCCCCCTCCCTGCATAATGACACAGGGTGGGGCAATCTACATTTAGTAACAAGAGACACACCAACAGACAGTCCCATCAAGAGGGAGGGCTGCTGGAGACACCTCCCACCAAGCCAATACACATAAACACATACATCCCAGAATAGTTTGCTCCCAAGCAAGACACACAATAGAACAATGGGATGCAACCACTTAACCACTTAACCAAACAATCCACAACCCCCACCCCACCTATCTCCTAGACATGTCTACACAATATGAGGACAGATCACCCTGTACCCCTAACAGGCATAGGGTGACTTACACATAAGAGGGATATGGGGAGCTGAGACAGGGGTCTCCCCACCTCTCCAAAGGGAGCTGGGTTCCATGGGCCCCCCACCCAATGTGACTCCCGTCACATCAAGGATGGCAAGAAGGGAGGAATCCTCAGATTATCAATTTTTCCAAATTTCTGTAAGAATATTCTACAGGTGTATGTCCAACTTTATTCCTCATGGAGACACAATTTGCTCCAGTTCCCCCAGGGACATCTTCTGTCTATTTTCTGTCAAACCCATGAGTCTTGTGAAACACATAATGGGCAAATGTCATTCTCCAATCTAGTTGGTTGTCTCTCTATACTATGACAGGTGCTGGGAACGACTTGGTTAGAGGGCAGTAAACCTAGCGTACAATTTGCTATCCATAAAAAAGAGCTATTTATATTATTCCTAAAACTGTAAATGTAGCGCCACCTCCGCAGAAGCCGCTGATTAGTTTGGGTCCTCTGCTCTTGTCTATCCCTATATGAGACCTCAACCTCACCAACACCACCAGTACACTTTGCTATAAACATTAACACTCATACAAGAATGAAACTGCACGAAAGAATAACAGAATGTATTGGCGATTCAAATTCCACCAGCATGGACATACCAATGAGCACACAATCAGCTTCACAGGGTCTCTTGCAGAGATTCTAGATTCCAGCATATACTGTGACCCCCAAATAGCTAAACACTAGCTCTCCTTATTAGACAAGGGTAACAACGGACATCAACTCTGTCACCTGAAAGCTCTCAGACAAAGAGGCTAGGTTGAGGCCTGAGGGTAAGGATTTAAAGTTGAACACAGGTCTGTGCCCTCAGGGTAAGGTTGTCCGACTATAGTTCTTATAGTGAATCTTCTGCCCGTGATGTTGGGGCCCTTGAAGACGTTGGTGCACAGAGAAATAGGGAAAATTACAAACAAGCACTGCTCCCTTGATTGCAAGAGGAGCCAAGAAGTAAATGTACCTAGCATCCTACACTAGGAGGGTGCTACACTTCTACAGGGTGCTACATGCTACACTTCTACAAGGTGCTACACGCTACACTTCTACAAGGTGCTACACGCTACACTTCTACAGGGTGCTACATGCTACACTTCTACAGGGTGCTACATGCTACACTTCTACAGGGTGCTATCGCTACACTTCTACAGGGTGCTACATGCTACACTTCTACAGGGTGCTACCGCTACACTTCTACAGGGTGATACACGCTACACTTCTACAGGGTGCTACACGCTACACGTCTACAGGGTGATACACGCTACACTTCTATCCAGGAAGAAGCCAAACATGATCTTGAAGCCCTAATGTCCATACTTGGCCAAGGACCAAAAAATGTATGTGTGAAAGTGGAACTTAGCCCTGATTTTAGAAAAACTTGCCAACAGGGAGGATTTTTCTGGCAGAAGAGACATATTGTCTCTTCTGCAATGATGGCTTCTTAACTTCCTCTTCACAAGGAGCTTTAGAATGCCTAGTGAGCTGCAGGGTGCATGTTTTCTTTATTTTGCCATTTTTTTTAAAAAATACATAATTTTTACTGAACTTTTCCATGTTTACAATACACATTAAAAAAATAACCCAACAACCCAATCCCATTCCCTTTGTGACGCAATGCGGTGCCCGACCCCTGCCCTTCTCACAAACTCATGACAAAGGACCAGCCAATCTCCCACCATGCTGTCACGTGCGTAACAATGCCACTCTCAGTTGCACCCTGCACAAAGATTTTCCAGCTCGCGGGACCACAATCTATGTGCCAGCAGCCTGAGAGCGATTGTCATTGGGTTAGGTTAATTATGCAATTAAACCTTCAAATTTCCAAACTGCCACCAGATAGCTTTGGGTCTATCAACCCCTCAAAATGTTAGCAAGAACAAATGTGAACAATAAATGTCTGTAACACACACTGTCACCACAGACAGGGATATTCAGAGGATTATTATACAGCAGCACTCTTCCACAGACAGGGATATTCAGAGGATTATTACGTACAGGAGC
Organism: Staurois parvus; assembly: GCF_062004578.1. NCBI lineage: Eukaryota > Metazoa > Chordata > Amphibia > Anura > Ranidae > Staurois > Staurois parvus. Next base: position 269,623 of record NW_028318705.1, on the reverse strand, counting down.
ACTCTTCCAGAGACAGGGATACTCAGAGGATTATCACGTACAGGAGCACTCTTCCACAGACAGGGATATTCAGAGGATTATTACGTACAGGAGCACTCTTCCAGAGACAGGGATATTCAGAGGATTATTACATACAGGAGCACTCTTCCAGAGACAGGGATATTCAGAGGATTATTACATACAGGAGCACTCTTCCAGAGACAGGGATATTCAGAGGATTATTACATACAGGAGCACTCTTCCAGAGACAGGGATATTCAGAGGATTATCACATACAGGAACACTCTTCCAGAGACAGGGATATTCAGAGGATTATCACATACAGGAGCACTCTTCCAGAGACAGGGATATTCAGAGGATTATTACATACAGGCGCACTCTTCCACAGACAGGGGTTCTTTAGTTTGCAGTAAAAGATTCAGAGACAGTTTCAACACTTTTCAAAATAGGATTTATTACTAAAAGGTCTAAAATGGTGCAGTTTAAATATTTACAGAAAAAGATGTTACAAAGACATAAAGAGAACAAAAATACAACAGAGAAATAAAGAAAGGAGTTAAGAAGGCAGAATACTTGCAAAGTTCTTGGTTTTAGCAGAGTCCAATTGTCTGAGTAAAAATATTGCCTTGGCTCTCAAGTCCGTTAAGATTTTCCTTGGTTGATGTTAAATGAGAGCTTCCTTACTAGATCTGGTCAGTCTCTTTTCTATGATATCAAAGGGGTGTCGCCAGAGAACAACTGACCAATCATCTGATTTAGGGGATGGGTGCTAGGACGTCACCAAATTTATGACCAAGTCCCAACTACAGTTTCATACTAATATTAATAACTTCCATTACGTACAGGTGTTATTCTAGCAACTGGCAGATTATTATTCAGAAATACATTTCGAACCCAGGGATACCAAACACAGCATACCTTTGTCACCCAGGAGGGAAGAGACTGCTTTCTCCCCTTTCCTATGTGCTGACATAGTCATGTATGACCTTGATTTGTTCGGTATGATATTCCCTATTCAAATATATACCTAATATTAATTTTCCCTGTTCCTGTTGAATTCTATGAATTTTAGGTGGAATTGTTACATCTGGAATAGACGTTTTATGGCACGCTCTGCATTCCTAGAGCTCTAATGGCCTTACAGGTCATGTGTGACTGCTTGACTGAGTTATTATTGTTTTACGATAGGCTAGAGGAAAGTGTTTTCCATGGTTCACGGAAAACAGGCATCCTGCCAAGACTAATTAGCTGTTTACAGTCCTGGACGCTGGCATCTATTTGTGTTTTAATTACGATAAGAGGCTCTTTTGAAGTTTATTACAAATTACAACTACACATTCCAGTTTTCAGGAGGGAGAAAGATTATTGCTCATGAAAAACAAACCTTAACAAGATGGCTGTTGCATACAGCTTCCATGATCATTACACCCTTCTCTATATATACCTCTCTCCTCATCATTCCATACAAAAGCAACAAGTATAAACGGTAATAGTTCCATACAAGGTGGAATAAATTCTCACATCATTACTGTGTACACATGAAATGTATATATTTAGATTTGTAAAAATTGTACATATTTTGCATAAAATTTTCTGCTGGAACTCCACCACTTCTGGCTCAGGCCCTCTGCTCTCTGCTCACCACTATCAATTGTAAACACAGAAGTCCGGCTTCTGTGGTTACAAGCGACAACTTAATTCCCAACGGCTTCCACAGATCTGATCTCTTGAGCGGCTTACACTGAACGCAGGATGGGGACCAGGGAGATGCAGGTGCCTGGGGTACAGTGTGGATGCCAAGACTACATTGTGCGGGGAGGTACTACTGAGTGCTTCAGCTTACTACAGTAACAAAAGTAAGACGTGATAGATGATGGAATTTTTAAAATGGTTCTAAAGGCTCAAGGTCTTTTACTTTCATGCATTGTATGCGTGAAGGTTAAAAACCTTCTGTGTGTAGCTGCCCCCACCCCGCCCAACACTTAACTGAGCCTCCTCTCCATCTAGCAATATCCAGGAGAGCCTCGTTTCTCAATCACAGCCAGTGGGACAATCAGGAGAGGGAGGGGGTGGGTCTGTCTGTGTGGGTTCGGGTGCCCCCATAGCAAGCGGTTTATCTATGGGGGCACTCGACAGAAGGGAGGGACCAGAGTGCCAGGAGGGGACTCTAGAAAAGGAGGATCCGGGCTGCTCTGTGCAACACCATTGCACACAGCAGGTAAGTATGACATGACTTTATTATCGCTTAACCTCTTTCTGTCCAGCCCAATAGGATAAACGGCCGGATGGGAGCGCTGCCAATGTGGGTGGACGTTTCTAAACATCCCCCCGCATCCATTGCCAGTGCGTGCTCCCTGGGTGTCTTCCAGACTCAGTGGAACACAGATCGCTGTACGGGACCTCTGTGTGAGGTCCCGATTCATGTGATCAGTGATTGGCCAATCAGTGATCACATGAATAGTAGTAAGCAATGATGTCACTTCCTGACATCATTGCTTACTACTTGGGAAATCTGTGAATGATCACAGAGGTCACATGGTACCATGTGACAAGCTGTGACCAATCACAGCTCACACAGTATTTCTCAATGACTGCAAGAATGCAGCTAGAGAGAAGGAGAAATGATTGCTTTTACAGCCTTTATGGATGTAAAAGTAATCAGTGTAAAAAAAAAAAGAACAAAATCTTCTTCACCCCCCACAAGTAGTACAGTGTACTACGGTGACACTGTACTGCTAGGGTGACAGCATGTAAAAAAAACCCAAACATAAATAATAATATAAAAAAATAAAATAAAAATGTAAAACAAATTTTTAAATTATAAATGTTGGTTATAAACTAATTTGGGTTATTTTTTTTTATTAAAAAGATAGCTGAATACATTTTGTCCAAGATTTATGAAGAAAGATTATTTATTTTCAAAATTTTATAAGAAAAACACTTTTTTCCCAAAATTTTTGGTCTTTTTAATTTATTTAGCAAAAAAATAAAAATCCCAGTGGTGAAAAAATACCACCGAAATAAAGCTTTATCGGTCTCAAATAAAATGATAAAAATTTCATATGGGTACAGTGTTGCATGACCGTGCAATTGTCATTCAAAGTGTGATAGCACTGAAAGCTGAAAATTGGCCTGGGCAGGAAGGGGGTGAAAGTGTCCGGACTTGAAGTGGTTAAAGGAGGGATGGGGGGAGAAGAAGGGGGCAGTTGGCGGGGAAGGAGGAGGGTTGCATGCAGAGGTCAGAGCTGAAGAGGTCTGAAAGTGAGATGTGGATGGGGGATGCAGAGGTATGCAGCTATGGAAGGAGGCTGAATTCTGTACTTTGTGTGTAACGCACCCCTGAACTCTGCACTATATATGTAATACACTCCTGGTATTTAATGCCTTCTTAAGACCCTCCTGTGACGATCGTGACGTCAGACCCCAGCCCTTCTCACCAAACTCGTGACCAAAGGACTAGCCAATCTAAAACCACGCTGTCACGTACATAACAATGCCACGCCCAGCTGCACCCTGCGCACAGATTTTCCAGCTAATGGATCACAATCTGTGTATTTGCAGCCTGAGAGCGATTGCTACTGGGTCATGTTAATTACGCAATTAACCCTTCACACTGCCACCACCTCCGTTTTGTACAGAGAAAGAGGAAACTCTGCAATATCAGCAATAACACTATAATGTTTGAATAATCGTTTTTATACAGAATGTCACCGCAGACAGATGTATGCAGACATTTAAAACACACAGTAGCGTTCTTCAGAGACAGAGGTGCTTTAGTTTGCATTAAAGAGCTGTAGAAACAGTTCAACACTTTCAGAAAGTAAGATTTATTACTAAAAGGTCAAAGTAAAAAGATGTAGCCAATATATATATAAATATACAGAAAACAATAGCACAGCAAAGAGATTACAGAAAGGAGTTTAGAGAGTTAAAGTACTTGCCAAATGTCCTGGTTTAAGCAGATCAAGTTTCATGAGCCAAAAGGATGCCTTATCTCCCAACCTTAGTTCCGATGTTAAAAATGGGAGAAACTTCAACTTCTTACAACTCAGCTTAGCTTATCTTTTTCTAGCAACTCCACAGGGTGTCTCCCTGGAGCAGTAAACCAATCGCCTCATTTGGGGAGGGAGTTGTAGGTGGAGACCCAAGCTATGACCAAAAATTCTCATAGCTCATATTATGGTTCATAACTTACAGTTGCAAGAAAAAGTATGTGAACCCCTTGGGATTACGTGGAGTTTTGCATGAATTGGGCATAAAATGTGCTCTGAACGTCATCTAAGTCACAACAATAGAAGAACACAGTCTGCTGAACAAAATACTACACAAACATTAGATGTTGCCATGGTTTAATTGCACATAACATGTAAACATTCACAGTGCAGGGAGGAAAAAGTATGTGAACCTTTGGACTTAATAACTGGTTGACCCTCCTTTGGCAGCAATAACCTCAACCAAACGTTTCCTGTAGTTGCAGAACAGACCTGCACAACGATCTGGAGTAATTTTGGACCACTCCTCTTCACAAAACCGTTTCAGTGTAGCAATATTCTTGGGATGTCTGGTGTGAATCGCTCTCTTAAGGTCATGCGACAGCATTTCAATCGGGTTGAGGTCAGGACTCTGACTGGGCCACTCCAGAAGGCGTATTCTGTGCTGTTGCAGCCATTGTTTTGTTTAATTACTTGTACGCTTTGGGTCATTGTCCTGTTGCATCACCCATCCTCTGCAGAGCTTCAGTTGGCGGACAGATGGTCGTACGTTTTCCTGCAAAATGTCTTGATAAACTCTGGAATTCATTTTCCCATCAATGACAACAATCTGTCCAGGCCCTGAGGCAGCAAAGCAGCCCCAAACCATGATGCTCCCTCCGCCATGTTTTACAGTGGGGATGAGGTTTTGATGTTGGTGTGCTGTGCCTTTTTTTCTCCACACATAGTGTTGTGTGTTCTTCCCAAACAACTCAATCTTGGTTTCATCTGTCCACAGTATATTTTGCCAGTAGTGCTGCGGAACATCCAGGTGCTCTTTTGCAAACTTCAAACGTGCTGCAATATTCTTTTTGGACAGCAATGGCTTCCTCCGTGGTGTCCTCCCATGTACTCCATTCTTGTTTAATGTTTTCCTTATTGTAGATGTGTCAACAAAAATGTTAGCATGTGCCAGAGATTTCTGTAGGTCTTTAGCTGACACTCTGGGATTCTTCTTTACCTCGTGCAGCATTCTGCGCTGTGCTCTTGCAGTCATTTTTACAGGACGATCACGCCTAGGGAGAGTAGCAACAGTGCTAAACTTTCTCCATTTGTAGACAGTCTGTCTTACCGTGGACACATGAACATCAAGGCTTTTGGAGATACTTTTGTAACCCTTTCCAGCTTCATGCAAGTCAACAATTCTTGATCGTAGGTCTTCTGAGAGCTCTTTTCTGCGAGGCATGGTTCACATCAGACAGTGCTTCTTGAAACCAGTAAACCCAAAACAGGTGTGTGTTTTTTAAGGGCAGGACAGCTGTCAGCAACACATCCAATATCATCACACTGATTGGAGTCAAGGTTGGCTCACTCCTGGCTCCAATTAGCTCTGGGAGAAGTCATTAAGCTAGGGCTTCACATACTTTTTCCTCCCTGCACTGTGAATGTTTACATGTTATGTGCAATTAAACCATGGCAACATCTAATGTTTGTGTAGTATTATGTTCAGCAGACTGTGTTCTTCTATTGTTGTGACTTAGATGATGTTCAGAGCACATTTTATGCCCAATTCATGCAAAACTCCACGTAATCCCAAGGGGTTCACATACTTTTTCTTGCAACTGTATTCTCGGTGCATTTAGCAGCCTTGCCACTAGTAGATTAACATGCAGACGCATCTGCTAAATGGTTAGATATGAAATATGGCATATCTGTTGGAATGGTTCAGGAGATATAATTTTCTGCTCTCCTGTATATGTCAGATAGGGGGTGTAATATACCAGGAGAACGGTCTCAAAGTGAGTCGTCCGAATATGGGCTCCACGTCTATGTAATTATGTCCTATTTGAAGATATAAAATTATATGGAAAAGTGAGTTTTTAAATGTAAGTCTGTTTTTACGACCCCTTGGAATGTCTTTTGAAGCTCGGTGAGGGCTCGGTTTATGGCTTGACAAGCCCTTTACTAGCAAGAGGTTCCTAGACAGAGGGGCACCAGATAGTGTGTGATTTATAACCATGACGCCCTCCCAATGAGTTATCTGCCTCTGATCTGTATCAAACTGTCAGGGATCCCCGCGGCGCTGGTCCCGGCGCAGGCGCAGTGCACCGCTCTGTGCAGGGACGCAGGCACTAGGTCCTGGCCGACCGCGGCATTCAGGTTCGCGCAGTAGGAACCGCGGTCGCGCGCCGGGCACCAATGACAGCACAGGGCGCGATATTTAAACGGCCCTGAGCTGTCATTCAGTGCCTTCTGGTCTCTTCTGCATACCTGTACCTGTGATCCTGTTTTCTGTAAGTTGCTAACCCAGATTGGACCTGACCTTGCTGTATTCTCCTACCCTGACCCCTGGCTTGCCTGACCTCTCTCCTGGATGCCCCTTATTAGATCTGACCTCCTGCTGCTGACCTGGCGTGTGACCCGACTATTCTCTGCCCGCTGCTTTGTACCGCACCGACCCCACTGTTACCGACTCGGCTTGTCTGACCTTGCATCTGCTCATCCGTCCATCCATCCCACCGGGGTCTCCTGACCTCCTCATATCAGGCTCTTCCCCGTGGGAGCCCCTGGCGAATACCCTTACCACTGACAGGTATACTCAGGAGCCACAAACTGATCTCAGGGTACTCCAAGTCCATCCCCACCATCAGGGGCTCTAGTGAACAAGTACTCTGGGGCTTAGATTCCGTGCTCTGGGGACGCCACATCAGTGGAGTGCTAGTGGTACCGCCAGGCGGTCCCTTACACAAACAGACCACATGTCACTCAACAGAGAGGGAGGGTGGATGAGGAAAGCTGATTTGGGAGTAGGACATAATAGAAGATGGAAGACCCTTAACAAGATGGAGGACCGTGTCCATCTCTGTATGCATGATTGCTACACCTCCCACTATTACTGCAATTGACCACACCCACTGTTTGATTCAGTTTGGAGGTGGTGTGTGTGTGTGGTGGTGTTGGTGGAGGTGGTGTTGGGGGGGGGGGATTGTGGTTCAGTTCCTGCACCTATTCTCTGAGAAAAAAAATCCCTGAATATATTACGTATTGAATTGCAAAGTAAGAATACGCTTGTTATGTTTGAATAAAGTGGGTTTGGCCTGGGTTATATCAATCCCTATGTTCTATGGGCAGCACAGTGGCTAAATGGTTAGCACTTCCGCCTGGCAGTACTAGAGTTGCTAGTTTGAATCCCAACCACGGCACCACCTGCCTGGAGTTTGCATGTTCTCCCTGTGATTGCGTGGGTTTCCTCCGGATACTCCGGTTTCCTCCCACATGCCAAAGACATGCTGGTAAGTTAATTGGCTCCTGTCTAAATCGTCCCTAGTATGTGTATGTATGAATGTGAATTAGGGACCTTAGATTGTATGCCCCTTGAGGGTTAGGGACTGATGTGAATGTACAATATATATGTAAAGCGCTGTGTAAATTGATGGCGCTATACAAGTACCTGTAAATAAATAAAAATAAATAAATGGTCTGCCCCATTGGCCCTTGTCTCACTAGTGGCTGGGAATGGGATAATATTAGATGACATTAGATGACCAATCTTTGTAACATTAAGTGTAGGGTTGATAGATCTTGCCTAGTCAGCCATCTTTCCCAGTGTTGCATACATTTTTGTGAACACCTCTTGTGAGATTTTCCTTTTAGATGATAACATTGACCAATGGCTTTCATAGTTAAAGTTGGGAAGGATGAGCGAAATCTATTTTTCAGCTATTAATTTCTTTACAATAAATAGCAATCAGGTAATGGTGTTTACATGTACAGTATAGTCTTCCTCATCTACTAATCCAGACAAACACTTTAATAGTATGAGTTGGGAGGAACATCTAAACTTTGCTTCAGGCCACAGATGATATTGAGTTACGACCAGTTCCTGCTGTTTCCTCAGGCGGTCATTAAAACCTACAAATCTCTGTGTGTTACAGAGATAACATAGACCTCCCATCCATGCAGACAGATGACACCATCTTTAGTGGGGCCACAAATTATATTTGACAACTGGACACAAGACAACCCATCATTACCTTTATTGGACAATTCATGGGTACATCGCAGGACTTCCTCTCATACAGACACATAACTGACTGGTTATAGCTGAACTTCAGGCAAAAGCCAAAACTATTATTATTATTATACAGGATTTACATAGCGCCAACAGTTTGCTCAGCGCAGGGGCAGACTGACAACTCATGGGACCCCCCGGCAATAGGGGATCATGGGGCCCCTGTGTCCTTGCCCAAACTCAAAAAAGCCTATGAAAAAGGTACCAGGGGCATCTCATGGGGCCCCCTACTGACCCCGGGCCCTCGGGCAGTGCCCGAGTTTTCAACTGGTCAGTCCGTCCCAGGCTCAGCGCTTTGCAATATAATGGGAGACAATACAGCAACAATACAGTTCAATACAAGAGGGTTAGGAGGGCCCTGATCCTTAGAGCTTACAATCTAAGAGACTATGTGCACAAAATTATTTTTAAAACCCTTAAAAAATGCTAATACCACCCCTGAGGTTTCCAGTCCCTATAACCAAACTACTTTACAACACTAAAGGGCTAATTTGCTAAAACTAGAGAGTGCAAACTCTGGTGCAGCTGTGCATGGGAGCCAATCAGCTTCTAACTTCAGCTTGTTCAGTTAAGCTTTGACAATAAAACCTGGAAGCTGATTGGTTTCTATGCAGAACTGCACCAGATTTTGCACTCTTCAGTTTTAGTAGATCAACCCTTAAGAAAAGAAATGGATTTGTGGACAATCCAAGTCAGATTATAGTTTTAGTTTTTTAAAAGCCCAAACTATATATATATATACTGTATATACACACACGCACACACTATATTGCCAAAAGTATTGGGCCAGCCCTCCAAATCATTGGATTCAGATGTTCCAATCCCCTCCATGGACACAGGTGTATACAATCAAGCACCTAGGCATGCAAACATTTGTGAAAGAATGGGTCGCTCTCAGGAGCTCAGTGACTCCAAGCGTGGTACTGTCATAGGTTGCCATCTGTCCATCCGTGAAATTTCCTTGCCACTAAAAATTCCATGCTCAACTGTGGACCAAGCCCCCTATGGGCAGGGCGAAATGCATCAGTGAGCATGGCCAGAGTGATGGCTGAGGCCATCCTACTACAACCCATTGTTCTCTGACTCGTTGGGTTTGGTTTGGGCGCCATCCATCCTCATCTATACCGCTAAGTGTCTGCAGTTACTTGGGACGCTGCTCCCATCTTTTCTTCTTTACCGGCGGGGTGATCCTCGTTCTCTGGCAATCTTGAGTGGTGCCAGAAACACATTCATGATTTCAACTGTTAGTGGTATTATTACAAAGTGGAAGCAACTGAGACAAACAGTAACTCAGCCACCAAGTGGTAGGCCGCATAAAGATGACAGAGCGGGGTCAGCGCATGCTGAAGCGCACAGTGCGCAGAAGTCGCCAACTGTCTGCAGAGTCAATAGCTAAAGACCTCCAAACTTGGTATGGCCTTCAGATTAGCACAACAACAGTGTGTAGAGAGCTTCCTGGAATGGGTTTCCATGGCCATGCAGCTGCACCCAAGCCTTACATCACCAAATGCAATGCAAAGAGTCACATGCAGTGGTGTAAAGCACGCCACCACTGGACTCTAGAGCAGTGGAGACGTGTTCTCTGGAGAACAAATCACGCTTCTCTGTCTCGCAATCCGATGGACATGTCTGGGTTTGGAGGTTGCCAAGAGAACAATACTTGCCTGACTGCATTGTGCCAAGTGTAAAGTTTGGTGGAGGGGGGATTATGGTGGGGGATTGTTTTTCAGGGGTTGGGCGTGGCCCCCTAGTTCCAGTGAAGGGATCTCTCAAGGCGTCAGCATACCAAGACATTTTGGACAATTTCATGCTCCCAACTTTGTGGGAAGAGTTTGGGGGTGGCCCCTTCCTGTTCCAACATGACTGAGCACCAGTGCACAAAGCAAGGTCCATAAAGACATGCGTGAGCTTGCAGGATTGTCAGTCTGCCTTGTCAGTGGTGTTGGCGGTCAGCAATTCCTACTCACTCCTTCACTCCATGCGGCTTGGCCCAGCCGGGACCTCTGGCGTCTATCACAGCCTACTTCTCACACCTGTTCTCCAGCTCTCAACATCCACTTTCTGTCCTTGGGTTCCCAGGCTTCTGTATTTATCTTCCTCTGCCCATTAGGTAGCTCATCTGGGAAATGTAGTTTGTTAGCTCATTATTAAACCACAAAGTCTTGCTAACAGCCTACAAGTCCAGCAAAGCTTTTCTTCAACAGAGTCTGTATAACTGAGCTGCAGAACACTTGCCATCTTGTGTCCATTTAACATCCTGCAGCCAGCATTTCTGCAGTGTGTTACAATAGATTTAGCTACAGTAGTTAGGCTTTTCATTTTTTTTCTTAGATAGAGGCAAAATAGAAGCCTGGGATGAGTGAGCCTGGGAGTGAGGCAGGAGTTCACCTCAGGACAGTCTGGGAGGCTCTACAGGTCAGGACTTCTGGAGCCCTCCCATCCTTCCAAAAACTAGAGAGCTTTCTACAACAGGGGAGGATGAGGGGAGGAGGCCAAGATCTGCATGTTTGAGGGACCTTGGCCAATCCCCTGGCAGAAGGCTGGGCGTGGTGACCAAAGAAACCCTCAAATATGACAGAGCCTGGGGAGAGAGGGGAGTTGAGTGGAAGATGGACTGAGAGGAAGGTTGGAGTGTGGAGCCTGGGAGTGTGCCCCAGGGAGCAGAGCCTGCCTACAGACTGGTTGCTGGATGGGAGGATCTCTACTACCTCAATGTCTCCTCGGGAGGAGAGCCTGTTAGCAGTGAAGGCCTCCCTGCTTTCCCTACCAGGGAAACCCTCAAATATGATAGAGCCTGGGGAGAGAGGGAAGTCGGGTGGAAGATGGACTGAGAGGAACGCTGAAGTGTGGAGCCTGGGAGGGGGCCCCAGGGAGCAGAGCCTGCCTACAGGCTGGTTGCTGGATGGGAGGATCTCTACTTCCTCAACGTCTCCTTGGGGGGACAGCCTGTTAGCAGGAAGGAGCCAACCCAGTGTAAGGCCTGAAGGCAGCCACCAACTCACCACGCTAGCAGGTGAGGTCAATGTGAGTACTCCTGCACCTGATGGGCTGGATAAGGGGGCGGTCAGGTGCAAAACCCAACTAGTCTTCACATGGGACTGCTTAACTACAAGTTCTTAGGATCCCCTTACTTAGGGATAGCACAGCTGGGTGAAGAGGAAGATTCATCCGAGGTCTGAGGAGGTAAACCAAAAAGGGACAGCGCTATATTTTTGGCTAGTCCACTTTTTTTGTACATAGTTTCTAAGAAGGTCGTCCTTAAGTTCTACAGTTCCTTTAACATCTCATATATCCCTAATCCCCATCCCTGTTGTTAACCCCTTAAGAAAAACAAAAAACCTGCTCAAGGACTGTTTTACTGACTCTGAAAGTAGAAGTGTGGAAAAATGCTTGTTGCCTTGCCGTGTAAAGCTTAAGGGGACCCCATCAAATCCAACGCCCCTTACGAGGGTAGTGCTACAATATACCAGATAAGCCCCTCTCTCCAAACATTGTTTAGAGGGGTACAGCACAGAATAGGGTACATTTAAATTCCTCAGACTGTGTTTAACACCCTGGAACTTGCCTCTCTGTTTTTTTACCTTGGAGGCAGAAACAATTGAGTATTGACGTGATACTTTTTTTATTTGCACTAACATACAAATTTGAGGACAAGCTTTCGGGGTATGTCCCCTTCTTCAACGTCCAAGCAGTCACCTTGGAGGAGAACTCAGGAAAGGTAAAAACTTTAAAGCTGTTAACAGCTAAATAAGAGTTCTCTCTAGCTAGTCGCAGGATGTTATCGTTAATTAAAATTGAGTAGTTTAATTAAGAAAGGTCTGGGATAGTTTCCTGGGGGGGAGAAGATGACTTGGCACTCTATCAGCTCTGTCTACAACAAAATGTGCTGAAAGATGTTGAGTGCCAAAAGTATTGCATAACCAACTCTCTAAGAGCTGACATGTACCTCCTGCACACTCAGGGATACCAATAAAGCGAGACTGTTACATCTCAGTCTATTTCTGAAATCTCCCGCTTTCATACTATGTATATTTGCCTTGGAACAGAACAGGGACACATCTTGTTTCAAGTGTATAGCACTATCCTCTAAATCAGCCTTTCTCAACCAGGGTTCCCAGGCACCCTGGGGTGCCTTGAGGTTTCTTCAGGTGTGTCTTGGCAAAATTTCTAAAAATTGCCCAAAATTTGTTTACAAGACAGCGGGTGGCACATGCCTGCCTTTTAGTTATACAAAGCCACAGGTTTTCATTGTGAACCATTACGACCTTCTAGCCACCAGCATCCTGACAACCAATGACATCAGTTGGTAAGGAGGATGTCAGCTGTCTGCACAGCATCCTAGTTTGACCCTCGCCTGCCCCTCTCCATCAATGTTGGGTGTCCTATATGTGTGGATGTTGCTGCGTTATATAAAACTATTAGAATAATTTTTCATAATTTAGAATGGGGTGCCTCAAGACTGTCCATCATTTTAAAGGGTGCCTCAGGACTGTCCTTAATTTTCAAGGGTGCTTTGACTGAAAAAAGGTTGAGAAACACAGCTCTAAATCTCTCATCTTTCCCTCCAGGACAAAAGTTTTTTGTTTTTTTTTAATTTTCTGTACATCTTGTATAAGTAAATTTAAATCTTCTTTGAAACTCTGAATCTGTGTAGAAAGTTTATTGATGGAAGAATTTCCATTATTTACTGCCTGTATAACCTCTGCAAGGGTAGGGTCATGCTGGGTTGCACTAGCAAGTTGTGCAATAGGGGCACTGGAGCATTCTTGGTCCCTAGCAACAGGCTTCTTCTCTCCATCTTCATCATCCACCACCTACCCCAGTGTTATAGCCACTGAGCCTTGGTGCTGTTTATCGGGGTGCTCTGGAGGAGCAGTGAACTATTGCAAACAAAGATCTGGAAGCATAGAAAGTTGCATACCTGCTTGCCTCTCCTCTGTCTCCTTTTGCACAGTGTGGTAGCCATTGCTCTCTGAGGAACTTTCATTGCCCACGGATGACTGATGCTGGTACAGTTGTACAGAATGTGCCTCCCTCTCACCAAACATTGTACTTTGGAACCACCCAGCTTTTCTTGCCCACCGAACACTGATGGTGGTATAGTAGTATGGAATATGCTCCTCTCTCCAACCATTGTACTTTGGAACTAACCAACCTTCCTTATCCACAGAAGACTGATGGTGGTACAGTAATACAGAATGTGCCAGTCTCTCCAAGCAGTGTCTCCTTTGCAGGAGTGGAGGCAAAGCATTCTTTTCTCCTAGCAGTGTGGGAGCTGGGGCTCTCCAAGCATTGTACTAAAGAACCATCCAGCCTTCCTTGCCATTAAAAGATTGATGGTTGCACAGTAGTGCAGTATGTGCCCCTCTCTCCAAGCATTGTAGTGTCGAACTATCCAGCCTTCTTTGCCCACAGAAGATTGATGGTGGTACAGTGATATGAAATGTGCCCCTATCTCCAAGCATTGTACTTTGGAAGCATTCAGCCTTCCTTGCCAACAGAAGACTAATGGTGGTACAGTAATACAGAATGTACCCCTCTCTACAAGCACTGTCTCCTTTGCAGGAGTGCGGGCAAAGCATTCTTTGCTTTTAGTAGCGTGGGAGCCGTAACCTTTCAAGCATTGTACTATGGAACTTCTTTGCAATTGGAAGATTGATGGTGGTACAGAAGTAAGGAATGTGCCCTTCTTTCCAAGCACTGTAGTTTGGAACCATCCAGCCTTCCTTTCCCACAGAAGATTGATGGTTGTACAATAGTATGGAATGTACCCCTCTCTCCAAGAATTGTAGTTCTGAACCATCCAGCCTTCCTTGCCTACAGAAGATTGATGGTGCCCCTCTTTCTAAACATTGTAGTTTGGAACCATCCAACCTTCTTTGCCCAGAGATTTATGTTGGTACGGTTATATGAAACGTGCCCACGTTGTATTTTGGAATTATCCAGCCTTCTTTGCCCACAGAAGATTGACGGTGGTACAGTAGTACAGAATGTGCCCCTCTCTCCCATCATTGTACTTCGGAGCCATCAGCCTTTCTTGCCCACAGAAGTTTGATGGTGTTATGTTAGTACGTGATGTGCCCCTCTGTCCAAGCGTTGTACTTTGATCCAGCCTTCGTTGCCCGCAGAAGATTGAAGGTGGCATGTGTATTTGATGGCAGTACTTACTGCCATTTGTAAGGATGATGGTAGTCTTGGGAGCTGAATTTCTGCATCCACTTTAAGGTTAAAGAAATTACACAAAAAGCTATCTGATGGTCCCTTTCTAAATGGAGGCAGAATTTCTATTTATATGAATTTGTATTGCATGGTGGAAACAGAAAAAATAACAGGTAATATAATCTTATCAAAAGCTCTGTTTAAAATATATCCAAAGCCAATCATTTTTTCCCATCGGAGATTGCTGTCTCTTATTTGACCAGCTCATTCACTTGACCCCTTAGATGAATCCAATCTTCGTAAGATTTATGAAAACAAAACAAAATCCTCCAACCTCTTGAACATTCGCCCATGCCCATTCTTTACCTTTGATGTTGTCTCCATCCTCCAAACTTTTCACCACGTTCATCCACTCGGACTGCAGCCGCTTCAGCAAGGTATAGGCGACAACGGGGTCTGACACTGGAGCACGAGCCTTGTCATGAAACGATCTGACCTTCTCATAGAACCTGAAAAATATAAAAATATTACCAATCATAACATCCCACCACAATCTGCCCAACACTGAGCTAACTTATCCAGAGATTGGCCTATTGGATTGGCCTTCAATGTTAAAGTACATTTCCAGACAAACAAGATTACAGATCATATCATCCCAACACAATCTGCCTAACACTGAGCTAACTTATCCAGAGATTGGCTGATTGGATCAACTTTCCATGTTTAAGAAAATCTCCAGACTAAAAAAAAAAAGATTACAGGTCATAGCACCCCATCACAGTGTGTCTAACACGTATTTAATTTATCCATAGATTGACTGCACAGCATACTAGCACATTATGACATACTTACCTTAAAATGAAGCCCTGGGCTTCCGGTTCTGGTGTCACATGTAGAGGGAGCAGAGGACGGCGGCTCCGGAGCAAACCTGCATACAAAGTCTGCACAGCAGCCTGGAGACCCACGTAGGTGGCATCTGACACCCCCCCCTTACACCTACCTACACTCCGACACCGCATGGAGAGGTATCTGATTCCCTATGGTACCTGCCCTGCAACCGCTCCGGCCATGCGTTCCAACTGCTCTCTTGCAGAGTCACAGGTAGCCAAGATGGCCAATGGCATGGACACAGGGAACACAGTCTTCGATGCACAGCCACATGTTACCGCAGCAGACCCGCCAGAAGACCAGTATGGTAGGATAGCACAGGCCTGCTCTCTCCAACCATTACTGCTGCAGTGGACAGGGCAGTGTCGGTGGGCATTGAGCAAATTAGAAAGGAATTGTGAGTGTGACGGGAGCCACTTTGGGTGGGGGGCCCACGGAACCCAGCTCACTTTGAAGAGGTGGGGAGACCCCTGTCTCAGCTCCCCATATCCCTCTTATGTGTAAGTCACTCTGTGCCTGTTAGGGGTACAGGGTGATCTGTCCTAATATTGTGTAGACATGTCTAGGAGATAGGTGGGGTGGGGGTTGTGGATTTTTTGGTGTTATGTGGTTGCATCCCATTGTTCTACTGTTTGTCTTGCTTGGGAGCAAACTATTATAGGATGTATATTTTTATCTGTATTAGCTTAGTGGGTGGTTGTCTCCAGCAGCCCTCCCTCCTGATGGGACTGTCTGCTGGAGTGAAGTTTGAATACCTGTGTGTCTCTTGTTACTAAATGTAGATTACCACACCCTTTGACATTATGCAGGGAGGGGGGATTTGTCCTTTGAGTGTCTATATCTTGTATCTGTGTTCAAATAAACTAGTCTACTTTCTGGTTTACTTTAATACTGTGGTGTCTGTTGTCGGTGTTCAGACGGGGAAGCGGTATTCTAACGAAAGTAGAAAGCGCAGGCTGGGACGTTTCCGTTACAGGGAGACCATGCTAAGCGAATTATGGAGGCGGAACAGCTAATTTTAAGGTATAGAGGATGAACTACAGAGCTCCCAGGCTGCAACATTACAAGCCACCCAGACACAGCAATACATTTTAGATAAGATTGATGACCTGGAAAATCGTTCTCGCAGGAACAATTTGAGAATTATAGCCCTTCCAGAGTCGTTTACCGCCAATTCTATTTCTGACTTTTGTGCTACACGTCTCCCTGACGGGTTGGGATTTCCATATCCATGTCTTGTAGAACGGGCACACCGTGTGGGGGTTCCGACCATGGAACGCCGCCTATCTTGCCCCATAATAGTTAGTTACCTGATCTATGTAGACAGAGTAGCCATATTGAGAGCATTCCATCACTACTAGCAACGCCACCATCAATCCCACCCCACACGCCAAAGTCCTGGGTGTCACCCTGGACTCAAACCTTTCCTTCCAACCTCACGTCTAATCACTATCAAAGTTATGCAGGCGCCACCTCCGCAACATCTCCAAGATACGTACATTCCTCACCCCAGACACTACTAAACAACTCGTACACTCCCTCATCATCTCACTCCTGGACTAATGCAACTCCCTTCTCACTGGCCTACCCAAACAAATGCTATCCCCACTCCAGTATATCCTGAACTCAGCGGCTAGACTAATCCACCTCACCAACCGCTCCACATCTGCCACCCCCCTCTGTCATTCCCTCCACTGGCTCCCGATTGCCCAGCGCATCAAATTCAAATTACTAACTCTGACCTACAAAGCCATTCACAACGCCGCCCCAAACTACCTAACTGACCTGATACCCAAATACCAACCTACCCATGCCCTTCGCTCCTCACAGGACCTCCTACTCTCTAGCTCCCTGGTCTCCTCCTCCCACGCCCGACTGCAGGACTTCTCCAGGACTTCCCCCATCCTCTGGAACTCCCTACCCCAATCCATCAGACTGTCACCTACCCTCCTCACCTTCAGGGGCACCCTGAAAACCCATCTCTTCAGGGAAGCCTACCCCACCCTCACCTAACAACCGATCTCCTCCACTTCTCCCGCCACTCCATCCCCCACAGCCACTTCCTCCTGTACCACTTCCCCTCCCTCCTAGATTGTAAGCTCGAAAGAGCAGGGCCCTCGTGTATTGTATTGTTTCTGTTTTGTCTCATGTTCTGTCCCCCTTGCTATTGTACAGCGCTGAGCAAACCCTTTGGCGCTATATAAATACTGTATAATAATAATAATAATAATTCCATTTAACTTCAAATTGATGGTCACAAAATTCTTTTATTTGCTGATTACTCACAGGAGGTGTCCCGTAAGCGGAAGGTGTTTCAACCTACAGTTGTGTCCAAAATTATTCAACCCCCAATGCTGTAAAGGGGTTTAGGGACTATAGTGTACATTTGGAATTGTATTCAGAATCAAATCCTACAAGGACGTTGTAACTACCCAAATGCAACTAAAATGACATCAATTGTTTATGTAATACAGTAGTAAATGGTTCTTATGTGGTTTCTTCATTGCCACAATTATTCAACCCCTTAAAGACTACCACTCTGAAGAACAGAGGTTCATACAGGTGCTTTCCATCAGGTATTGAAAACACCTGTGGATGTCACCGAGCAGCAATCAAGCATAATAAGCACCAATTAGGCAGCTTTAAAATGACTGTGATACTCAGCTCCTTCTAGACATTTACTGGTGTGGTTACAAACATGGTGAAGGCAAGAGAATGGTCCAGGAAGACAAGAGAAGAGGTGATTTCTCTTCACAGGAAGGGCAATGGCTATAAGAAGATTGCAAAGATGTTAAACATACCAAGAGACACCTTAGGAAGCATCATTCGCAAATTCAAGGCAAAGGGCACTGTTGAAACGCTACCTGGTCGTGGCAGAAAGAAGATGCTGACTTCGACTGCTGTGCGCTACCTGAAGCGTAGAGTGGAGAGAAGTCCCCGTGTGACTGCTGAGGAACTGAGAAAAGATTTGTCAGATGTGGGTACAGAAGTTTCAGCCCAGACAATAAGACGCACACTGCGTAATGAAGGCCTCCGTGCCAGAACTCCCAGGCGTACCCCCTTGCTGTCTCCAAAGAATAAGAAGAGTCGACTGCAGTATGCCAAAAGCCATGTGGACAAACCACAAAAGTTGTGGGATAGTGTTCTGTGGACTGATGAAACAAAATTAGAACTGTTTGGGCCCATGGATCAACGCTATGTTTGGAGGAGGAAGAACAAGGCCTATGATGAAAAGAACACCTTGCCTACTGTGAAGCATGGTGGAGGGTCAATCATGCTTTGGGGCTGTTTTGCTTCTGCAGGTACAGGGAAGCTTCAGCGTGTGCAAGGTACCATGAATTCTCTTCAGTACCAGGAGATATTGGATGGAAACGTGATGCAGTCCGTCACACACCTGAGGCTTGGGAGACGTTGGACCTTTCAACAGGACAATGATCCCAAGCATACCTCCAAGTCCACTAGAGCATGGTTGCAGAGGAAAGGCTGGAACATTTTGGAGTGGCCATCGCAGTCACCAGACTTAAATCCGATTGAGAACCTCTGGTGGGACTTAAAGAAAGCAGTTGCAGTGCGCAAGCCTAAGAATGTGACTGAACTGGAGGCCTTTGCCCATGAAGAATGGGCGAAGATACCCGTAGATCGCTGCAAGACACTTGTGTCAAGCTATGCTTCACGTTTAAAAGCTGTTATAACTGTAAAAGGATGCTGTACTAAGTACTAAGATTGAATGTCACTTGGGGGTTGAATAAAACTGATAATGCTGTGAGCACAGAAAAGACATTTGTGGTTATTTCATTATAACTGTTATGTTATATTTGTCTGACCTACAAGTGCCTCTTTAATGTAAATGTAAGCAAGATGACTGAATGATCAAAAGCAATGTCAAACTGGCCAAAACACTCAATTTCAGTGGGGGTTGAATAATTTTGGACACAACTGTATATGTGCTGCTCTTCACCAGAAAGGCATAAAATTTACCTTGGCATACCCTGCTACTCTGAGATTGACAAACCAATCTGGCGAAACCAAAAGCTTTTCTCACCCACTACATTGAAGCTTATCTCCATATCCCACAAGAGTTGTGCTCTCCTGCCTTATCTTCACCTCCTAAGGGCCCCAGAGAACAACGCAACCTGAGAAAAGATCCACCTAAACAGCCTCAATACTCTTCTGGCTCCCGCCATGTAAAAATCCCTACCTAGTAGGGCCTTGGAAGTTTCTGGAGATTTTGACTATTGTATTGTACATGCACTTTTATATTTGCTCAGCCTCAATATAGATTGTAATGCTACAATGAGTTGGTTTTCTATGTGTTCAGGTTTTCAGATACAGTAATCTGTTCTCCACAGGCAATTTCTTACCGCCCTCAGCCTTCTGATACGCCCTGCTGCATTTTAGAGGACTTAGCTGGGAGAGCTAGTAATACCTCCTTCGCCTTGTTGGGGGGTTGCACTATGTTGCGCTACCATATGTTTCTGATTTTCACTATATCTCCTAGTCTCTGGACTGCACCTTCTGAGTATCTGGTAACGCTGCTCAGGGTTTGTAGTTATACATGTGGAAAAATTTGAAGTTCTGGCTTTCAAAAGTTTTGTTTCAGTTTTGTTTTTGTTTGTTCCCCAGTTGGGTAATCCAGATTTCTTCCCCTTTAAGCTCCGTATGCAGGCCCTTAACATCAATCCAGGGCCTTTTGGCCTGGTCCAATCCTATACCAAGCAAATTCTTTTCTCACTTTATACACAGTATATACACCATTACGCTATTAATCTTCCCCACTAAGTTGCCGAGATGAAACTTATCTCATGGAATGTAAAAGGCCTTCGATCTCCTAACAAGCAAATGGCGATTTTACGCCATCTCAAATGACTCAAGGCAGACGGTGCTCTGCTGCAGGAAACCCATCTCACTGCGATGGACTTCAAACGCATACAAAAACTTTGGGTGGGTCAAGTCTTCGGCTCCGCTTCCATAAACGTGAACGCTGGAGTGTTGATCCTTATAAATAAAAATTTCCCCTGAGAAGTAGTGCATGAGGTGGCAGATGAGGAGGGCCACTTAATAACTCTTCAGTTGCACATAGGCCAGAAAGAGGTTGCTATTAGTAATATATACGCCCCTAATTCCCCCGCTAAGCAGTTCTTTCAAACCGTAGCTTCCCACATTTCCCCCTTCATTCACCTCCCACATTTGGTGGGTGGTGATTTCGATTCGGTTAAGAACGTGCTGGAGGATAGGTCCTTGAACAAACCTATGCAGACCGACTTGGCTTCGATACCCTCTACTTCACTCTTCCAGTTCACAGAAGCTCTGCAATTGGTGGATGTAAGGCATCTCTCGATGGGTAAGGAGTATTGCAAGTCAACAATTCTTGATCATAGGTCTTCTGAGAGCTCTTTTCTGCGAGGCATGGTTCACATCAGACAGTGCTTCTTGAAACCAGTAAACCCAAAACAGGTGTGTGTTTTTTAAGGGCAGGACAGCTGTCAGCAACACATCCAATATCATCACACTAATTGGAGTCAAGATTGGCTCACTCCTGGCTCCAATTAGCTCTGGGAGAAGTCATTAAGCTAGGGGCTCACATACTTTTTCCTCCCTGCACTGTGAATGTTTACATGTTATGTGCAATTAAAACATGGCAACATCTAATGTTTGTGTAGTATTATGTTCAGCAGACTGTGTTCTTCTATTGTTGTGACTTAGACGACGTTCAGAGCACATTTTATGCCCAATTCATGCAAAACTCCACGTAATCCCAAGGGGTTCACATACTTTTTCTTGCAACTGTATTATTCACCTCCCCATCACACTCTTTCCAGGATTGATTACATCTTTTGTGATCAAGGCCTTTTGAAGCACACTACTGATTCTGCGATACATGATATAGTGATTTCGGATCATGGCCCGATATCGGTGAGTCTGATAGACCTGTTGCCAGTTTCTACAGCTAGGCTATGGCGGTTCCCTTTCTACTTAGCTCAAAATCAAGATCTATTACAAGTCCTACAAGATGCCTCGTCTGAACTAACGAACGCTGACCATAAACAACAACCAAATTTATTCTGGGAAACCGGTAAGGCGGTTCTTCGAGGTAGAATTATCTCGTTTTCCATAGCGTATAAGAAAAAGTTAGCTGAAAAATATCGTGAGGTGAGCGACGGTCTGCGGGCGGACCAGATGCTACTAACTCAACATAATACTCCTGATAATAGGACAGCTTGGCATGAGGTGAAGAGTCGTTTCGATCTATGGGCGGCAGCCCAGGAACGCATATTTCAATCGCATTTAGATTTGCAGTATCATAAATACGGCAATAAAGAATGAAAACTACTTGCCCACATGTGCAAGGGCCCCTACACCCCTACCCACATCTCATCCTTACGAGACCAGCAAGGACACCTTGTCTCCACTCCGACAGAGGTGAACCAATTGCTTGAAAACTTTTATACTCACCTACACGGTCCGGATCCTATTGATGAACATAATGCTAAGACCTTCCTAGATCAGGTATCCTTCTGCTTTTATCTGCTCTAAACCCTAAAAATCTAAATTACCCTCCAGGAGGTCACTAGGACAGTTACCTCCTTGTCTAAAGGTAAGGCCCCAGCCCGGACTGCCCAGATGGTGGTCCCCACTCTGGTCACCCTATACCACGGGATTCAGGGAGGAGGACACTACCCACCCTCAGGTTTTCAGGCGTACATTAAACTAATTGCGAAAAAGGGTAAGGATCCTTTGGATCTGGGATCTTACCATCCGATTTTTCTTTTGAACATAGATTGCAAAATTCTTTCTAAAACAATCACTGGCAGATTAACGTCTCTAGTGCCCTCCCTGATTCACCCGGCACAGTCTGACTTCACACAGGGACGAATGGCCACTTCCAACATTTGCAAGGTTCTCGCGGTGTTAGAGCATGCTGGGTCAAATAGTTCCAATGATTTTGCTATAATTTCTCTAGATGCGGAAAAAGCATTTAATAACGTTAGTTTTCAATGGCTTATGTTGGTACTTCAAAGATTTGGATTTACGGGCTCTTTTACGCACTTAATCTCCACTATGTACTCCGCCCCTCAGCCAATATAGTAGCAGCTGGTTCCGTATCACATAGCATACGCCTTCACAAAGGTACAAGACAGGGCTGTCCCCGGTCCTCCTTGCTCTTGGCGCCGGAGCCTCCTGGCCCTTTAAGGGTTCCAGAAGCCGGGAGGCAGGGTTTTAGGGTCATGTGACCGCTGTGATTCGCTGTCATGATGGTCACATGATCGGGAAAAGTCCTGATTGAAAGAGGAGATCGGGACCTTTCTGTGAGTACCGAACATGTGTGCTGGGAGCGAGCAGGGCGCGCACTCTCAGCACATGTTTTTTTTTCAATAGAACGCAAATGTGCGGCCGGTTGGCTTCTAGGCCCAGACGGTTAACTTAGAATTTGAACCCCTATCTAGATTTCTCCTAAACGATCCTTTGTTTCATGGTATCCAAATAGGCAATCAAGATCTCAGACTAGCCCTCTTTGCGGACGACATTTTGATCTTCGCGTCGAACCCTGGCAGGGACATGTCACACATACAAGATGCTTTCGTACATGCTCAGGTCTTCGAATTAACTTTGGGAAGAGTGAAATTCCCCCTATTTTTCACTCTAGATCACCACTATGGGCCGAGTCGTCTATATTTCAAGTTGCAGTACATCATATCACTTACCTGGGTACAGGGGCAGACTGACCATTGGAGAACTCGGGCACTGCCCGAGGGCCCAGGGTCAGTAGGGGGCCCCATGAGATGCCCCTGGTACCTTTCATTGGCTTTTTCATAGAATTTTTTTGAGTGTGGGCGAGGACACAGGGGCCCCATGATCCCCTATTGCCCGAGGGCCCCATGAGTTGTCAGTCCGCCCCTGCCTAAGTATCAAAATTGGAAAAACACTCGCCTACTTTTACCCCCTAAATTTCCCTCCAGTGATCTCTAAAATCATAGGAGAGTTGGAGACATGGATGGGCCTCCCACTTTCTCTCATCGGAAGATACCGGTTACATAGAGCTTTAACTAAATTTCTATGGCGCAACCGTCGCTCCCGTATATCATTACAAAAATGATGTCTTCCAAGGAGTGAAGGGGGGGGGGGGGGGGGGGCAACCAACTTTCTAATTTCAGCTGGTGTGTGTCAATACAGTGTTAAAAAAAATTCTACGGAACAGGTCCCACTGAAAAACGATTTTTATGATATTACAATTCATAGATATGAGAACTAAAGGGTGTTGCCTAAGGCTGCTTGGATTTCTTCTGTAGTTGATGGATGTTCCCCTATTCTCAGCCCCTCTGACATCACATATCAGGAATCTGAGACTTGGGTGAATCATCACGCTATGTCTCTCAGCCACAGTGTGAATAACGCACGCTGATCACAGCTTGCGCCTCAGCACATGGATCTGAGATCAGGGCTCTGGGCTAAGTCGTGATAAATGATTATTAGTCATCTCAACTTCCTAAAATTCTCAGAATTTCCAGCTTTCTGGTTTTGAAGATCTCCAGCCTTGCAGGAGTCATCTGATGAAGCATCACCAAAACCTTCTATTCGCTGCCAATCTCCCCTATGAAACTGGAACTGTGGTCAGGGGCGGACTGACCATTTGGAAACTCGGGCACTGCCCGAGGGCCCAGGGTCAGTAGGGGGCCCCATGAGATGCCCCTGGTACCTTTTTCATAGGCTTTTTTGATTTTGGGCAAGGACACAGGGGCCCCATGATCCCCTATTGCCCAGGAGCCCCATGAGTTGTCAATCCACCCCTGACTGTGGTTGTTGCCCATAGCAGCCAATCAGAATGCAGATGTCATTTTTTTCAGAGCTGGTCTGCTAGCAGCAACACAGACAGTCCTTCTTTAAGTGGATCTAAACTCGAAAACCCTAAACACATTTAAAATTGATAAACTTTTGCACAGCTTTCAGCGTGTTAGTTGTGGTGGCTGCATTAGTTTTCTTTTTCTTTTCTTTTCCTTTTATTTGCACCTGATGAGTCTGCCAGTAACACACTTCCTGTCTTAGGGTGACAACACTTACTCATTGTACTGTAGGGTGACCAGACGTCACGCCAGGACAAGGTCATCTAGCACCCAGGGCAAAGATATCGAACTGCGCCCCCCCCTTTCCCAGTTCGTGATGGGCAAGCCTAGGGGATCCTACGCCCAGCAGTCACTCACTTGTCAAAATCACTCTCAGCCTTGGAACAGAAGGAAGGTGCCTCCATCCCTACAGCAAACCATGGCGCCCAGGGCAGACGTCCCTTTCGCCCACCCCTTGTCCCGGCCCTGCCAGATGTCTTTGGTTTTTGGGGACAGTCACCACTTTCAGGGGATAAAAGAGATTTTGTCCCTGGAAGAAGTGCCCCAGCATATTGCCACCAATGGCAAGTGCTCAGTAGTCAGTGCTGGCCATGTAACCACACTGAACAGTGAGAATTCTTTCGTGGTTCCTTTCCATGTGGATGGGGGTCCCGGAACAAAGCAGAGATTCTCATTGGTCAGCACGGTTACCTGACCAGCAATGGCCAATGATTGCTCACTATTGCAAACAACATGCTGCTATACAGCCCTTTAAGGTTATTTTGTGAAATTTTAAAAGTGCCAGACCGTTATACCTGTCAGGGAGGGCAGCAGAAAGTAGGGATCATATAAAGGGCAAGGGAGGGGGTTGGGAATTAGTTCACTTTTATATTTTTTTTAAAAAGGTGACTGGACACTTTAACCGCCTCCCACCCGCCATATGGTACAATGACGGGCGCAAGGATGTTCTCTCCTTCTGGGAGGACGTCATATGACGTCCTCCCATTCTAACCATGCATGCGCAGCTCCGGGAGCGCGCAGTACGGCGATCAGCGGTGTGCTGTGTCCCTCGGACACAGCGGATCACCGATCAACGGAAAGAGCCGAAGATGTTGGCTCGGTCATGTGATCAGCTGTGTCCAATCACAGCTGATCGCATGTAAATAGGGAAATGCCGGTTATCGGAATTTCTCTCCTCTCGAGCTGTCACGCTGACAGGAGAGGAGAGACGGTAATCGGCATTCCTTGGAGGGGACATGTACACTGATCATCAGGGCATTGATTATCAGTGTGCCTGATGATCTGTGTTGCCGCCAGTCAGTGTCCATCAGTGTTTTGTGTCAGTGCTCATCCATGCCACCTGCCAGTGCCCATCAGTGCCACATAAATGCCAAATATCAGTGCCTACCAGTGCACATCAATGCCACATATCAGTGCCCATCTGAGCTGCCTTTCAGTGTCACCCATCAGTGCCAGTGTCACCTATTAATGCCAGTCAGTGCCACCTATCAGTGCTGCCAATCAGTTCCATCTGTCAGTGCCGCCTAGCAGTGTGCATCAGTGCCACCTGTCAGTGCCCATCAGTGCTGTCTATCAGTGCCGCCTAACAGTGCCAGTCAGTGACGCCTTTCAGTGCCCATCAGTGATACCTGTCATTGCCCATCAGTGCCACCTATCAGTGTCCATCAGTGCAGCCTATCAGTGCCCATCACTGCAGCCTCATTAGCGCACATCAGTGAAAGAGAAAAATCACTTATTTACAAAATTTTATAACAAAAAGTAAGAAAAAACAAGTTTTTTTTCCAAAATTTTCAGTGGTTTTTGGTTTGTTTAAGAACAAAATAAAAAAAACCCGAGGTGATTAAATACCACCAAAATAAAGCTCTATCTGCCACAAAAAAATGATAAAAATTTAATACAGGGACAGTGTTGCATGACCGCGCAATTGTCATTCAACGTGTGAAAGCGCTGAAAGCTGGAAATTGGCCTGGGCAGGAAGGGGGTATAAGTGCCCTGTAGGCGAGGGGTTAAAGGGACATCCAGTGCTATCTTTATTCTCAAAAAAATAATCCATACACATTCACTGCTTAATGGTCCTGTAATCTGGTTTTCATTAAATAATTTCTACCTGCTTGTAACGCTCCTAAACTTCTTCTTTTCCTTCTCACTTCTGTTTGTTTGGAACAAGAAGTGCACGTGAGCCTCAATTCACATCTGCGCATTCCATGAATGGGTTGCCCTATGCATGCCGCCTGAAAACCTGTGAAAAAACATGGGGTCATGCTCTATGCTAGGTGTCTCCAAAGTGTGGCACTGTTCTTCCCACTGACATCAATGATGGTTCGCTATTCTTCCCCCAATACCAAAGATGGAGCACTATTCCTCCCACTGATACCAATGATGGGGCACTATTCCTTCCAATGATACCAATGATGGGGCACTATTCCTCCCACTGATACCAATGATGGGGCACTATTCCTTCCAATGATACCAATGATGGGGCACTATTCCTCCCACTGATACCAATGATGGGGCACTATTCCTCCCAATGATACCAATGATGGGGTACTATTCCCCCCACTGATACCAATGATGGGGCACTATTCCTCCCACTGATACCAATGATGGGGCACTATTCCTCCCACTGATAACAATGATGGGGCACTATTCCTCCCACTGATACCAATGATGGGGCACTATTCCTCCCACTGATAACAATGATGGGGCACTATTCCTCCCACTGATACCAATGATGGGGCACTATTCCTCCCACTGATACCAATGATGGGGCACTATTCCTCCCACTGATACCAATGATGGGGCACTATTCCTCCCACTGATACCAATGATGGAGCACTATTCCTCCCACTGACACCAATGATGGAGCACTATTCCTCACCCAATACCAAAGATGGAGCACTATTCCTCCCACTGACACCAATGATGGGGCACTATTCCTCCCACTGATACCAATGATGGAGCACTATTCCTCCCACTGACACCAATGATGGGGCACTATTCCTCCCACTGATACCAATGATGGGGCAATATTCCTCCCACTGACACCAATGATGGGATACTATTCCTCCCACTGATACCAATGATGGGGCACTATTCCTTCCACTGACACCAATGATGGGGCACTATTCCTCCCACTTATACCAATGATGGGGCACTATTCCTCCCACTGACACCAATGATGGGACACTATTCCTCCCACTGACACCAAGGCTCCCCCAAGGTTTGAAGGACAGCAAACTGGCCCTTTGCTTAGAAAGTTTGGAGACCCCTACTCTATCCTGACTATATCTCCAATAGTCCATAGTTATTAGTTGATCTCAGGGGTGAGCAAGAGAGGGTGGGTGCATTCCTATATACAGGGGGACCATGGAGAATGAACGTAGCCACCCTCTAACTTGACTAATCATTGAGCCAGAATGGTGACTGAGACTGTGTGTCTGAGTTTGGGAAATAACCTTGGGGCCATTCAGTAGGCCCTTTTGGAGGAGAGCACATAAAGGGTCATCTAAAGAGCACAGTGACTACAAAAATAGCATAGCTGTACCAAAAAGGATATTTTTAAGATCGGCCCAGGGATTTAGGTACAACTGCCTTTGTGACCAATCCTTGGCAAAAGGAGAGTTATAAAGCTTACGGTCTCTTCTTGTGGGACTTTATTAAATTTTTTCCCAAAATAAATTTTCTTAAAAAGTACAGTGACTGTAAAAATGTTTTTTAAATACACAACATACTTTGGATGGTAGAAAATGAATTCAACATTTCAGTCAAGAAGAGTTCTATTGTCAAGATGACATTTCAAGAGACAAAATGTTCCCCGGGAAATGGCAGGGAGTAGGCTCCAGAATTTGAGTAGGTAGAGTGGAGGTCAACATGGAGCTGCATTCACTAAAAGCAAATATTTGTCTGTCATGGCCACCTGTCATTGTTTATTCAGATCTGAGGTCAGATCGAAAGAGTCGGGAAGGGGGAGGAAAAATCTCACAAATACTCTATAAGACATACCGTGCCTCAGGACATCTGAAAGAGAGCCGACCTATAGCAGCCAAATACTCCACTATATTCTCCTGCAGAGCATTAGAACCATGAGAAGAGAAAGCGTTTTACATAATGACCTCTTGAAATAAGAAAGAGGGACAACTTTTTGGTTCCATAATTTTAAGGCAAAGGCCTACATGTTGGTATATGGTGTATGTAAATTTATTGTATGTTTCCAGCACCTAAGTAAAATTCTGTTTTGGGAAAAGCTGGTGTTGGGGTTGCTTTCCTTGTTCGTGACTTCACTGTATCCTGGGGAGCCCACCCCGGTACATGACTTACACACACAAGGAGACAGAATGTACATAGAGAGAAAGGACACAAGGATGGAGACCCTTCTACAGGCAGAGTATGGGAGTATGGAAGAACCCGGGTACAGAAGAAGTCCGCACTACTACACGTCCTACTGACAAATGGAAGCTCTCCCACACACAGCCAATGTGGACTGATAACTTTTGGAAATATAATCCATATTTGAGTTCTCCGATAAAGGAGATTTACCCAAATTTGGTTTCTGCTATTCAAGCTTTTGTGATAGACTTGGAGAATATTCTGGATTTACGCTCACTGTCTGGATCCTGCTCAATTGTTTTGCAATCACTACTCGGCCCTGGCTGACATTTATGCTAAAATATGTTTATAAAAAACTGCTTTGAAGATTACCAAGCCTGGCGATCCATCAGTTTATTATTCTACAATGAATTCATCAGACTAAAAAGGATTTTTTAAAAAGTTGTTTAGGTTTGTACAATTTAGGCTGATCCACTGACCCATGGCGAAGAATGAAAGCTTTCCTAACTGATTGCTAACACTTTATGAACTGTCTTCCCATTGTGCACCACCCACGTTAACAGCAACTATAGTGTCTGCCAGTTCTCTTCTTGTTGTATTTGGTGTAAGTACAGGAAACACCTTACACTACTGTTGGCAAGTCTGGATTTTCCATATGTATGTATTCTTCCATCTACTCTCCTGAAGAATTTTCAGAACATTTAAAGTCAACTCTATAGAAGTAAAACCTAATTTCTAATTGCTCTCCAGTCAAGCATCCGCTTTCCTGCCTTCTACAGTCCTGCTTCGTATACTGCCTTCCCCCTACCTTTTGCCTGTCTGCTGTTCCTTCCAGCATCTTCCCTGTACCCTTCCCCCTGCCTCCTGCTTGTCTCTTCCATACTGCCTTCCCCATGCCCCTTGATTTTCTCTTCCATACTGTATTCTGCCTTCTGCTTGTCTCTTCCATACTTCCTTCTTCCTGCCTCCTGCTTGTCTTTCCCATACTTCCTTCTCCCTGCTTCCTGCTTGTCTCTTCCATACTTCCTTCTCCCTGCCTTCTGCTTGTCTCTTCCATACTTCCTACTCCCTGCCTTCTGCTTGTCTCTTCCATACTGCCTCATCCCTGCCTCCTGCTTGTCTCTTCCATACTGCCTTCTCCCTGTCTTCTTCCTGCCTCCTGCTTGTCTCTCCCATACTTCCTTCTCCCTGCCTTCTGCTTGTCTCTTCCATACTGCCTCATCCCTGCCTCCTGCTTGTCTCTTCCATACTGCCTTCTCCCTGCTTCTTGCTTGTCTCTTCTATACTGCCTTCTCCCTGCGTCCTGCTTGTCTCTTCCATACTGTCTTCTTCCTGCCTCCTGCTTGTCTCTTCCATACTGTCTTCTCCCTGCCTCCTGCTTGTCTCTTCCATACTGCCTTCTTCCTGCCTCCTGCTTGTCTCCTCTATACTACCTTCTTCCTGCCTCCTGCTTGTCTCTTCCATACTGTCTTCTTCCTGCCTCCTGCTTGTCTCTTCCATACTGTCTTCTTCCTGCCTCCTGCTTGTCTCTTCCATACTGCCTTCTCCCTGCTTCCTGCTTGTCTCTTCCATACTGCCTTCTTCCTGCCTCCTGCTTGTCTCTTTCATACTGCCTTCTCCCTGCTTCCTGCTTGTCTCCTCTATACTGTCTTCTCTCTGCCCCCTGCTTGTCTCTTCCATATTGCCTTCTTCCTGCTTCCTGTTTGTCTCTTCCATACTTCCTTCTCCCTGCCTCCTGCTTGTCTACTCTATACTGTCTTCTCTCTGCATCTTGCTTGTCTCTTCCATATTGCCTCCTGCTTGCCTCTTCCATATTGCTTTCTCCCTGCCTCCCACTTGTCTCTTCTATACTGTCTTCTTCCTTCTTCCTGCTTGTCTCTTCCATGCTGTCTTCTCTCTGCCTCCTGCTTGTCTCTTCCATACTGCCTCCTACTTGTCTCTTCCATACTGTCTCTTGCTTATCTCTTCCATGGTGTCTTCTCTCTGCCTCCTGCTTGTCTCTTCCATACTGCCTCCTGCTTGTCTCATCTATACTGCCTCCTCCCTGCCTCCTGCATGCATTTTACATACTGCCATCTTTCTCCCTGCATCTTGCTTTTTTTCCATAAACCCTTCTCTCTGCCTCCCATTTGCATCTTCCAAACTGCCTTTTCACTGCATCTTGCTTGTCTCTTTTATATTGACGTTTCCCTGCCTGCTTCCTTCTGCCCCTTGCTTAGTCCAAGCTTCTTTCTCCCTGCCTCCTGTCTGCTACTTCCATCCTGCCTTCTCCCTGCCTCATGTTTTTCTCTTCCGTAATGCTTTCTCCTGGTCTCCTTCCTGCCTCATTTATATGCCTTTTTCATGTCTATAGTCTGCCTACTGCCTTCTGTGCCCCATGCCTGTCTCTTCCATACTGCCTTCCCATGTCCTCCTGTCTAGAACATCCTTCTACCTGCCCTCTGCCTGACTCTTCTATACTGCCTTCTACACCCCCTGCCTTCCTCTGAAAGTGAACATTTTTAAACAAAATGCTAGTAGTGTATGATCAGCTTTAGTTGGAACACCATTCTGTCTGGTCTGATCTATCTATCTATCTATCTATCTATCTTAGCGCACCCCCTAAAAAACCAATGGTGAATTTTGACCTATTTCCCCCTTGGAGCACACTCAGCCAGGTACACAGCGTTTTCTGCACTCTTCCACTGGATCCAAAGAGCATGTACAGTATAGGGTTTGTTTAAATTGGGATTTGGATAGGGATGGGCATGATGAGGATGGGATACCCCGGTAAACTGTAGAATTGAGCAACGTGAGGATTCTTCACTTCTGCCTGCACTGTACAAAACAAGGAATGTCCCCCAGGATCTCTATGCTGATGGTGACCTGTACTCTTTCCAGAGTTAAAAGCTAGACACAGTCACTACTCCTCAGCGCTGGGGTAATTTACTCATCATTTGCCTTCTGCCGATATCCACCATGGTCTCCATAGTAAGAGACACGTAGACTCACACCACCATAGGACAGCTGGACTCTTTCCCACCAACTTCCCCCTGGCTCTCTCCAATGAGAATCTCCAGACCCAACATGATCCCCAGACGTGAACTTGCGAATAGGCCCCCTA
This sequence comes from Staurois parvus, assembly GCF_062004578.1. Classification (NCBI taxonomy): domain Eukaryota; kingdom Metazoa; phylum Chordata; class Amphibia; order Anura; family Ranidae; genus Staurois; species Staurois parvus. The sequence goes on along the minus strand of NW_028318705.1, from coordinate 238,045 downwards.
GCTAAGCCTACCAGGTATTAGTGTCTTCCTAAAAGCTTCTTCTAAGGTACTACATGCAGGGGCATCTACCTGTGGGAATGGACCCAAGAACACTGCCACCTGCTGCTCAGGTCTATACTATTTTCAGCCATACTGTTTTAGGCTCTCCCACCACCTTCTAGACAAACCTTCCCAGGGATTGGCTGGAGTTCCATAAATTATCAGGCTGCATGCCTGGTTTTACAATTCTCTAGAACAGGGGTCTCCAAACTTTCTAAGCAAAGGGCTAGTTTACTGTCCTTCAGACTTTGAGGGGGCTGGAATGTGGACAGTTAAGTAGAAAATGACCTGATATCCATGGGAGTAAACAATTCCCCATCATTGGTATCAGTGAGTGGAATAGTGCCCCATGGTTGGTATTGATGGGAGGAATAGTGCCCCATCATTGGAATTGGTGGGAGGAATAGTACCCCATCATTGGAATTGGTGGGAGGAGTAGTGCCCCATCATTGATATCAGTGGGAGAAATAGTGTCCCATCATTGGTATCAGTGGGAGGAATAGTGCCCCATCATTAGTATCAGTGTGAGGAATAGTGCCCCATCATTGGTATTGGTGGGAAAAACAGTGCCACATCATTGGTATTAGTGGGAGGAATAGTGTCCCATCATTGGTATCAGTAGAAGTAATAGTGCCCCATCATTGGTATCAGTGGGAGGAATAGTGTCCCATCATTGGTATCAGTAGAAGTAATAGTGCCCCATCATTGGTATCAGTGGGAGGAATAGTGCCCCATCATTGGTGCCAGTGGGAGGAATAGTGCCCCATCATTGGTATCAGTGGGAGGAATAGTGCCCCATCATTGGTATCAGTGGGAGGAATAGTGTCCATCATTGGTATCAGTGGAAGGAATAGTGCCCCATCATTGATATCAGTGGAAGGAATAGTGCCCCATCATTGGTATCTGTTGGAGGAATAGTGCCCCATCATTGGTATCTGTTGGAGGAATAGTGCCCCATCATTGGTATCAGTGGGAGGAATAGTGTCCATCATTGGTATCAGTGGGAGAAATAGTGCCCCATCATTAGTATCAGTGGGAGGAATAGTGCCCCGTCATTGGTATCAGTGGGAGGAATAGTGCCCCATTATTGGTATTAGTGAGAGGAATTTTGCCTCGTCATTGGTATTAGTGGAAGGAATAGTGCCCCATCATTGGTATCTATTGGAGGAATAGTGCCCCATCATTGGTATCAGTGGAAGGAATAGTGCCCCATCATTGGTATCAGTGGGAGGAATAGTGCCCCATCATTGGTATCAGTGGGAGGAATAGTGCCCCATCATTGGTATCTGTTGGAGGAATAGTGCCCCATCATTGGTATTAGTGGAAGGAATAGTGCCCCATCATTGGTATTAGTGGAAGGAATAGTGCCCCATCATTGGTATCAGTGGAAGGAATAGTGCCCCATCATTGGTGTCAGTGGGAGAAATAGTGCCCCATCATTGGTATCAGTGGGAGGAATAGTGCCCCATCATTGGTATTAGTGGAAGGAATAGTGCCCCATCATTGGTATTAGTGGAAGGAATAGTGCCCCATCATTGGTATCAGTGGAAGGAATAGTGCCCATCATTGGTATCAGTGGGAGGAATAGTGTCCCATCATTGGTATCAGTGGGAGGAATAGTGCCCCATCATTGGTATCAGTGGGAGGAATAGTGCCCCATCATTGGTATCTGTTGGAGGAATAGTGCCCCATCATTGGTATCAGTGGGAGGAATAGTGCCCCATCATTGGTATTAGTGAGAGGAATTTTGCCCCATCATTGGTATCTGTTGGAGGAATAGTGCCCCATCATTGGTATCAGTGGGAGGAATAGTGCCCCATCATTGGTATCTGTTGGAGGAATAATGTCCCATCATTGGTATCAGTGGGAGGAGTAGTGCCCCATCATTGGTATCAGTGGGAGGAATAGTGCCCCATCATTGGTATCAGTGGGAGGAATAGTGCCCCATCATTGGTATCAGTGGGAGGAATAGTGCCCAATCATTGGTGTCAGTGGGAGGAATAGTGTCCCATCATTGGTATTAGTGAGAGGAATTTTGCCCCATCATTGGTATCAGTGGAAGGAATAGTGCCCCATCATTGGTATAAGTGGGAGGAATAGTGCCCCATCATTGGTATCAGTGGGAGGAATAGTGCCCCATCATTGGTATCAGTGGGAGGAATAGTGCCCCATCATTGGTATCAGTGGGAGGAATAGTGCCCCATCATTGGTGTCAGTGGGAGGAATAGTGCCCCATCATTGGTATCTGTTTGGAGGAATAGTGCCCCCATCATTTGTATCAGTGGGGGGAATAGTGCTCCATCATTGGTATCAGTAGGAGGAATAGTGCCCCATTATTGGTATTAGTGAGAGGAATTTTGCCTCGTCATTGGTATTAGTGGAAGGAATAGTGCCCCATCATTGGTATCTATTGGAGGAATAGTGCCCCATCATTGGTATCAGTGGAAGGAATAGTGCCCCATCATTGGTATCAGTGGGAGGAATAGTGCCCCATCATTGGTATCAGTGGGAGGAATAGTGCCCCATCATTGGTATCTGTTGGAGGAATAGTGCCCCATCATTGGTATTAGTGGAAGGAATAGTGCCCCATCATTGGTATTAGTGGAAGGAATAGTGCCCCATCATTGGTATCAGTGGAAGGAATAGTGCCCCATCATTGGTATCAGTGGGAGAAATAGTGCCCCATCATTGGTATCAGTGGGAGGAATAGTGCCCCATCATTGGTATTAGTGGGAGGAATAGTGCCCCATCATTGGTGTCAGTGGGAGGAATAGTGCCCCATCATTGGTATCAGTGGGAGGAATAGTGCCCCATCATTGGTATCAGTGGGAGGAATAGTGCCCCATCATTGGTGTCAGTGGGAGGAATAGTGCCCCATCATTGGTATCTGTTGGGAGGAATAGTGCCCCCATCATTTGTATCAGTGGGGGGAATAGTGCTCCATCATTGGTATCAGTAGGAGGAATAGTGCCCCATCATTGGTATCAGTGGGAGGAATAGTGCCCCATCATTGGTATCAGTGGGAGGAATAGTGCTCCATCATTGGTATCAGTGGGAGGAATAGTGCCCCATCATTGGTATCTGTTGGAGGAATAGTGCCCCATCATTGGTATCAGTGGGGGGAATAGTGCCCTGTCTTTGGTGTCAGTGGCAGAAAAAGTGCCAAATTGTTGGTGTCAGTTGGAGGAATAATTCCTCATTGTTGGTATCAGTGGCAGGAAAGATGCCCCATTGTTGGTGTCAGTGGAAGGATCAGTTCCTTGTATGTATATGGGCCCCAAGGGCTGAAAAAGGCAAGCAAAGGGCTGCATCTGGCCCCTAGGCAACAGTTTGGAGAGTGCTGTTCTGGAAGACGGGGGAAGCAACAGAGCAGCAGCCTGTGAGACAATGAGCAACTCTTAATAATCAACCCCAGCTCATCTAATTAGTCCTCATGCACACTGGATGTATTAATAACGCTGGTAACATAAGTTGTGTAAAGTCACGTTAAAAACATGAATTTCTCAGCTTTTATTAGCGTTTTTACATTAGCGTTTAGCGGTATTGTGCTGCGTTTAGCGGCGCTTTCCCGTGTTTTTCTGTGTTTGCATTTTTTAGCATTTTTTTGACCTGGAAAAAACATTTTTTAGGTCAAAAAAAGTCCAAAAACACAGGTTTACGGTGTTTTACCACATTTTTCAGCATTAGAGCATTTTTACAGCTAAAAAACTCCTCTAGAAACCCGCTAGTTCTGGGTATTTTTTCCAGCCAAAAAATGTTGATTCCAGTCTATGTGTGTATGGACACATAGGATAACATGCTGGGGGGTTTACTGGATGTAGAATAAAATGTCAAAAGCCAAAAACAGCCGCTGTATAAACATTCCGTGTGCAGGAGGACTTAGAGTGGAGCTAACTAAATTTATCTAGTAGCCTACTCTACAGCGCTACATTGTCCATCTATCTATCTATCTATCTATCTATCTATCTATCTATCTATTTATCTATCTCCTATCTCCTATCTATCTATCTATAAACTATCTATCTATCCATCAATATCTGTCTATCTACAGTTATGTTCAAAAATAATAGCAGTCAGACATCACTAACCGGATCAATCACTGTTTTTGGTAGAAATGATATTCCTACATGGCAAATAATTTCCTAGCAGGTGTAGTAGAGTAATAGAAATCCAACAGACCCAACAGTCATGACATGCATGCTGCTGATTCTGTGTCATTGAATCACTCATTGAAAGGGGCATGTTCAAAATATTAGCAGTGTGGAGTTCTATTAGTGAGGTCATTCATTCTTTGAAATTCTCTGAAATTCTGAGGAAAATGGGTCATTCCAGACATTGTTCAGAAGAACAGCGTACCTTGATTAAAAAGTTGATTGGAGAGGGGAAAACATATAAAGAAGTGCAGAAAATGATCGGCTGCTCAGCTAAAATGATCGCAAATGCTTTAAAATGGCAACCAAAACCTGAAAGACGTGGAAGAAAGCGAAAAACTACCATTGGAATGGATAGAAGAATAGCCAAAATGGCGCGGACTCAGCCAACAATCAGCTCCAGGAAGATGAAAGAAGGTGTAAAGTTCCCTGTGAGGACTGTTACAATTAGAAGACGCCTATGTGAAGCCAAGCTATCTGCAAGAAGCCCCCGCAAAGTCCCACTGTTGGAAAAAAGACATGTGCTGAAGAGGTTACAATTTGCCAAAGAGCACATTGACTGGCCTAAAGAGAAATGGCGCAACATTTTGTAGACTGATGAAAGAAAGATTGTTCTTTTTGGGTCTAGTGGCCGGAGACAGTTTGTCAGACGACCCCCAAACACTGAATTCAAGCCACAGTACACTGTGAAGACAGTGAAGCATGGTGGTGCAAGCATCATGATATGGGGATTTTTCTCATACTACGGTGTTGGGCCTATTTATCGCATACCAGGGATCATGGATCAGTTTGAATACATCAGAATACTTGAAGAGGTCATGCTGCCTTATGCTGAAGAGGAAATGCCCTTGAAATGGGTGTTCCAACAAGACAACGACCCCAAACACACCAGTAAATGTGCAACATCTTGGTTCCAGACCAACAAGATTGACGTTATGGAGTGGCCAGCCCAATCCCCGGATCTTAATCTAATAGAAAACTTGTGGGGTGACATCAAAAATGCCGTTTCTGAGGCAAAACCAAGAAATAGAGAAGAACTGTGGAATGTCGTCCAATCATCCTGGGCTGGAATACCTGATCACAGGGGCCAGAAGTTGGGTGACTCCATGCAACACAGATGTACAGCAGTTCTCAGAAACAGTGCGACTACAACCAAATATTCATGAAGTCATTCAAAGGAAAGAAAAATCTTCAAACATTTTTCAGTTTATATAGTGAATGTTTGAGTTTGTAAAGAAGAATACAAACACTGCTAGTTTTTTCAAAAAAGTATAATATTCACTTTTCTTCAATTATTTTGGAGCAGCGGTTCTCAACCTGTGGGTCGCGACCCCTTTGGGGGTCGAACGACCATTTCACAGGGGTCGCCTAAGACCATCGGAAAACACATATTTCCGATGGTCTTAGGAACCGAGACACTGCTCCTCTGTCTCAGGTGATGTGTAGGCGGGATGACATGCTGCCCCTGTCACCTGGCCACACCTCCGGGATCACTCAACAGCTCCGCCTCCTCGCTGCTGATTGGCCACCGGAACTGTAGCTCAGGAGAGGCACACAGGCGGCCAATCACCGGCGAGGAGGTGGAGCTTGGAGAGGAGGAGCCGAGCGGCAGCGCATGTGGATCAAAGAAGATCGAGGGAGCTGCTGGAGCGAGTGAAGAGTGGCCAGAGAAGGAAGACAGCTGACAGGTAAGTGCAAATTTTGCTGCTGCAGCCAGGTATGCAGGCTGTAGATGGGAGAGGGAGAGAGCGAGCCCAGGCTGGAGCAGGGGTCAGCAAGGTAAGTATCATTGGTGTCAGTGGGAGGAATAGTGCCCCATCATTTGTGTCACTAATACCAACGATGACGCACAATCCTCCCACTGATACCAATGATGGGGCACTATTCCTCCCCCTGACACCAATGATGGGGCACTATTCCTCCCACTGACACCAATGATGGGGCACTATTCCTCCCACTGAGACCAATGATGGGGCACTATTTCCCCCACTAATACCAATGATGGGGCACTATTCCTCCCACTGATACCAATGATGGGGCACTATTCCTCCCACTGATACCAATGATGGGGCACTATTCCTCCCACTGACACCAATGATGGGGCACTATTCCCCCCACTGATACCAATGATGGGGCACTATTCCTCCCACTGACACCAATGATGGAGCACTATTCCTCCCACTGACACCAATGATGGGGCACTATTCCTCCCACTGATACCAATGATGGGGCACTATTCCTCCCACTGACACCAATGATGGGGCACTATTCCTCCCACTGATACCAATGATGGGGCACTATTCCTCCCACTGACACCAACGATGACGCACTATTCCTCCCACTGACACCAATGATGGGGCACTATTCCTCCCGCTGATACCAACGATGGGGCACTATTCCTCCCACTGACACCAATGATGGGGCACTATTCCTCCCACTGATACCAATGATGGGGCACTATTCCTCCCACTGACACCAATGATGGGGCACTATTCCTCCCACTGATACCAATGATGGGGCACTATTCCTCCCACTGACACCAATGATGGGGCACTATTCCTCCCACTGATACCAATGATGGGGCACTATTCCTCCCACTGATACCAATGATGGGGCACTATTCCTCCCACTGACACCAATGATGGGGCACTATTCCTCCCACTGATACCAATGTTGGGGCACTATTCCTCCCACTGACACCAAGGATGGGGCACTATTCCTCCCACTGACACCAACGATGGGACACTATTCCTCCCACTGACACCAACGATGGGGCACTATTCCTCCCACTGACACCAACGATGGGGCACTACTCCTTCCACTGACACCAACGATGGGACACCACTCCTCCCACTGATACCAACGATGGGACACTATTCCTCCCACTGACACCAACGATGGGGCACTACTCCTTCCACTGACACCAATGATGGAGCACCATTCCTCCCACTGATACCAATGATGGAGCACCATTCCTCCCACTGATACCAACGATGGGACACTATTCATCCCACTGACATCAGTGATGGGGCACTACTCCTTCCACTGACACCAATGATGTGGCACTATTCCTCCCACTGACACCAATGATGTGGCACTAGTCCTCCCACTGATACCAATGATGGGGAACTATTCCTTCCACTGATACCAATGATGGAACACTATTCCTCCCACTGATACCAATGATGGGGAACTATTCCTCCCACTGACACCAATGATGGGGCACTATTCCTCCCACTGACACCAATGATGTGGCACTATTCCACCCACTGACACCAATGATGGGGCACTATTCCTCCCACTGACACCAATGATGGGGCACTATTCCTCCCACTGATACCAATGATGGGGCACTATTCCTCCCACTGATACCAATGATGGGGCACTATTCCTCCCACTGATACCAATGATGGGGCACTATTCCTCCCACTGACACCAATGATGGGGCACTATTCCTCCCACTGACACCAATGATGTGGCACTATTCCTCCCACTGATACCAATGATGGGGCACTATTCCTCCCACTGACACCAATGTTGGGGCACTATTCCTCCCACTGACACCAATGATGGGGCACTATTCCTCCCACTGACACCAACGATGCGACACTATTCCTCCCACTGACACCAACGATGGGACACCACTCCTCCCACTGACACCAACGATGCGACACTATTCCTCCCACTGACACCAACGATGGGACACCACTCCTCCCACTGATACCAACGATGGGACACTATTCCTCCCACTGACACCAACGATGGGGCACTACTCCTTCCACTGACACCAATGATGGAGCACCATTCCTCCCACTGATACCAACGATGGGACACTATTCATCCCACTGACATCAGTGATGGGGCACTACTCCTTCCACTGACACCAATGATGTGGCACTATTCCTCCCACTGACACCAATGATGTGGCACTAGTCCTCCCACTGATACCAATGATGGGGAACTATTCCTTCCACTGATACCAATGATGGGACACTATTCCTCCCACTGATACCAATGATGGGGAACTATTCCTCCCACTGACACCAATGATGTGGCACTATTCCACCCACTGACACCAATGATGGGGCACTATTCCTCCCACTGACACCAATGATGGGGCACTATTCCTCCCACTGATACCAATGATGGGGCACTATTCCTCCCACTGATACCAATGATGGAGCACTATTCCTCCCACTGACACCAATGATGGGGCACTATTCCTCCCACTGACACCAATGATGTGGCACTATTCCTCCCACTGATACCAATGATGGGGCACTATTCCTCCCACTGACACCAATGTTGGGGCACTATTCCTCCCACTGACACCAATGATGGGGCACTATTCCTCCCACTGACACCAACGATGCGACACTATTCCTCCCACTGACACCAACGATGGGGCACTATTCCTCCCACTGACACCAACGATGGGGCACTATTCCTTCCACTGACACCAACGATGGGACACCACTCCTCCCACTGATACCAACGATGGGACACTATTCCTCCCACTGACACCAACGATGGGGCACTACTCCTTCCACTGACACCAATGATGGAGCACCATTCCTCCCACTGATACCAACGATGGGACACTATTCATCCCACTGACATCAGTGATGGGGCACTACTCCTTCCACTGACACCAATGATGGGGAACTATTCCTTCCACTGATACCAATGATGGGACACTATTCCTCCCACTGATACCAATGATGGGGAACTATTCCTCCCACTGACACCAATGATGGGGCACTATTCCTCCCACTGACACCAATGATGTGGCACTATTCCACCCACTGACACCAATGATGGGGCACTATTCCTCCCACTGACACCAATGATGGGGCACTATTCCTCCCACTGATACCAATGATGGTGCACTATTCCTCCCACTGATACCAATGATGGGGCACTATTCCTCTCACTGACACCAATGATGGAGCACTATTCCTCCCACTGACACTAATGATGGGGCACTATTCCTCCCACTGATACCAATGATGGGGCACTATTCCTCCCACTGATACCAATGATGGGGCACTATTCCCCCCACTGATACCAATGATGGGACACTATTCCTCCCACTGATACCAATGATGGGGCACTATTCCTCCCACTGACACCAATGATGGGGCGCTATTCCTCCCATTAATACCAATGATGGGGCACTATTCCTCCCACTGATACCAATGATGGGGCACTATTCCTCCCACTGATACCAATGATGGAGCACTATTCCTCCCACTGATACCAATGATGGGGCACTATTCCTCCCACTGATACCAATGATGGGACACTATTCCTCCCACTGATACCAATGATGGGGCACTATTCCTCCCACTGACACCAATGATGGGGCGCTATTCCTCCCATTAATACCAATGATGGGGCACTATTCCTCCCACTGATACCAATGATGGAGCACTATTCCTCCCACTGATACCAATGATGGGACACTATTCCTTCCACTGATACCAATGATGGGGCACTATTCCCCCACTGATACCGATGATGGGGCACTATTCCCCCCACTAATACCAATGATGGGGCACTATTCCCCCCACTAATACCAATGATGGGGCACTATTCCTCCAACTAATGCCAATGATGGGGCACTATTCCTCCCACTGATACCAATGATGGGGCACTATTCCCCCCACTGATACCAATGATGGGACACTATTCCTCCCACTGATACCAATGATGGGGCACTATTCCTCCCACTGATACCAATGATGGTGCACTATTCCTCCCACTGATACCAATGATGGGGCACTATTCCTCCCACTGATACCAATGATGGGGCACTATTCCTCCCACTGATACCAATGATGGGGCACTATTCCTCCCACTGACACCAATGATGGGGCACTATTCCCCCCACTAATACCAATGATGGGGCACTATTCCTCCAACTAATACCAATGATGGGACACTATTCCTCCCACTGATACCAATGATGGGGCACTATTCCTCCCACTGACACCAATGATGGGGCACTAGTCCTCCCACTGCAGAATTACAGTTATGAAGTAGCAACGAAAATAATTTTATGGTTGGGGGTCACCACAACATGAGGAACTGTATTAAGGGGTCGCGGCATTAGAAAGGTTGAGAACCACTGTTTTAGAGGAACAACACAAATTTGATGTATTTTTCTTCATGTTTTGATTTGGAATAGAATGTGTCGTGTTCCCAATGCATTTGTGTGGATGGAAATAAAAGCTATTAGAAGGATTTTCAGCCTTATTCACTTTTTTCAACACACTGCTATTATTTTGAACACAACTGTATCTATCTCTCTATCTATCTCTCTATCTATCTATCTATCTATCTATCTATCTATCTATTATCTATCTATCTATCTATCTATCTATCTATCTATCTATCTATCTCTATGTCTCCCTTCTTGCCTTCTCGGTGGTGTCTATGTAACACATTACAGATGCAGGACATAAATGTTCATCATGAACCGTTCTGTGTGCTGGTGTATAGACAAAGGGGTCCTTTCTCTGGTCCTGTAGACCCCTCCATGGTTGGGTCTGCTCTGCATCGCTCTGTAAATGAAGTGTTTGTGTATCCTTCATCCTCGGTAATTGCCAACATCTACTAAACTAGCCGTGTGCCATCCGCTGGGAGCCTCTGAGCACCGGCCATCCTATACAGAACTCCCCGAATATTCTATTCATGTACAGAGACCACTCACTGGGACCCAGTACAAATCTCCTGACCCCGGGGCCCTTAGGAGCCCTCCAGGTATTGGTATATTTTACAATGCAGGACCAGACACCAACTTGTGGAATTCTAATGAGAGATATATGAAGCTGGTGTGTCATTGATCATACTCACTGTGGATGAAAATGAGAAATTCTGTTCTGATATCTACTAGATGTAAACCCTAAATGAATGACATTATTTATACCGTTTTCCCTTTTTTCATCCTTTGCTGCATCTCTGTGCATGGCCTATCCCAAGGGGGCTTTCTTGTGGTGACAATGGTGGAACATGCCTGTGCAATGTGTATTGGCAGAGCCTCCTGTATTCTCTACCAGAGAGCCAATGAGGGGTGACATCACAGGAGCACACCTGAGACAGGGTGTTGTCACCATATAACAAGAAGGGCCTTCATGGCACGGATTGTTTTAATAAAAGCTTCAAATATTGAAAATGACCTTTGAAATCACATCAGCATGTTCATTTTAGTGATTGAGTTCGCTAATTTATTAATATGTAGCTGAGAGATTCCCACCATCCCTGTGCTGAGTTCCCAGGTCTGTACCTTCTGTGCCCATTATGAGGAGTTCCCACCATCCCTGTGTTGAGTTCCTAGGTCTGTACACCTGCTGTGCCCATTATGAGGAGTTCCCACCATCCCTGTGTTGAGTTCCTAGGTCTGTACACCTGCTGTGCCCATTATGAGGGGTTCCCACTATTCATGTGCTGAGTTCCTGGGTCTGTACATCTCGTGTGCCCATTATGAGGGGTTCCCACCATCCTTGTGCTGAGTTCCCAGTCTGTACACCTGCTATGCCCATTATGAGGGGTTCCCACCATCCCTGTGCTGAGTTCCCGGGTCTGTACACCTGCTGTGCCCATTATGAGGGGTTCCCACCATCCCTGTGCTGAGTTCCCAGGTCTGTACACCTGCTGTGCTCATTATGAAGAGTTCCCACCATCCCTGTGCTGAGTTCCCGGGTCCGTACACCTGCTGTGCTCATTATGAGGAGTTCCCACCATCCTTGTACTGAGTTCCCGGGTCTATACACCTGCTGTGCCTATTATGAGGGGTTCCCACCATCCTTGTGCTGATTTCCTGCGTCTGTACACCTGCTGTGCCTATTATGAGGGGTTCCCACCATCCCTGTATACTGGCTGTGCTATCCCTGCTGGATTAATTATTTTATATTATACAGAATGTAACAGGAGGAGATGGGACACACAAAGGTGGATGGGAACCCCCACAACTCCCTGGTGCACCAGAACCAGTCATTATGGCAGCCAATTCTTACTGTTGGATCGTCCATAACATACAAGGTGGGAGGGGCTTCACTCAGAACCAGAGATCCTTGAAATGACCTCATTATCCAGGATAATAAAAGGGCCCATGTCCCTCTCATCCAATCATGTCCCTCTCATCCAATCATGTCCCTCTCATCCAACCATGTCCCTCTCATCCAATCATGTCCCTCTCATCCAACCATGTCCCTCTCATCCAATCATGTCCCTCTCATCCAACCATGTCCCTCTCATCCAACCATGTCCCTCTCATCCAATCATGTCCCTCTCATCCAATCATGTCTATGGATTAGGGTGAAGTGAGGGTTGGGGAGAGGGTACGGAGAGGAATATAAAGAGGGATACGGAGGGGGATACGGAGAGGAATATGGGGGGGATACGGAGAGGGATACGGAGGGGGATACGGAGGGGGATACGGAGGGGGATACGGAGAGGGATACGGAGAGGGATACGGAGGGGGATACAGAGGGGGATACGGAGAGGGATACGGAGGGGGATACGGAGGGGGATACGGAGAGGGATACGGAGGGGGATACGGAGGGGGATACGGAGAGGGATAACGGAGAGGGATACGGAGGGGGATACGGAGAAGGATACGGAGGGGGATACGGAGAAGGATACGGAGGGGGATACGGAGAGGGATACGGAGGGGGATACGGAGGGGGATACGGAGGGGGATACGGAGGGGGATACGGAGAGGGATACGGAGGCGGATACAGAGGGGGATACGGAGAGGGATACGGAGGGGGATACGGAGGGGGATACGGAGGGGGATACAGAGGGGGATACGGAGAGGGATACGGAGGGGGATACGGAGGGGGATACGGAGAGGGATAACGGAGAGGGATACGGAGGGGGATATGGAGAGGGATATAAAGAGGGATAGGGAGGGGGATAGGGAGGGAGACACGGAGAGGGATATGGAGAGGGATACGGAGAGGGATATAAAGAGGGATATGGAGGGGGATATAAAGAGGGATAGGGAGGGGGATAGGGAGGGAGATACGGAGGGGGATACGGAGAGGGATATAAAGAGGGATATGGAGGGGGATATGGAGAGGGATACGGAGAGGGATAGGGAGGGGGATACGGAGAGGGATATGGAGAGGGATACAGAGAGGGATAGGGAGGGGGATACGGAGAGGGATATGGAGAGGGATATGGAGAGGGATAGGGAGGGGGATACGGAGGGGGTCAATGAGCGATTTCTCCTTTTTTGAATATACAAAAAAGAATACCTTCTGTTGAGCAGACTGGGAACTGACACTTGTGACCCAGACAGAACATTCATTTTCCTGTTCTTGGCACCGGACTCTCAGCTCTGACACATGAATTCTCGCCGTTCCAGTTCCTGGTGATACCACGAGTCCGTCCTATCAGAATAAAACTACTTCCAGTACAGTCTGCACCATCGATTGCAAGCTCTTGGCTCACTGTTCAGAAACATTACAACACGCCATCTCGCCTTAAAGTGGTCCTAAACCGTCCCGTGTTTTGTAGCCTAACACGCAGAGCACAATAACATACACATTCCCCACTAAATTATTAGTTGCTTAACCCAGCACTTTCAGTTTACAGCTTTCTATGCTGCTGGCTTCTGCTCTCTCAGTGCTGCTTCCCCGAACTTCCGGCCTTCACAGGAAAGAGTTAACAGTGAACAGAATTTCCAGTGGATTCTACTGGTGTATCGTCAGCTTTACAAGATAAAGAAGAATATTTATGGCGAAGTTTAGTATCACCTTACCTGCGAAGGTCATTAAGCCGGTAGGTCTCCTCCTGCAGGTAAGTCCCCAGGTGCTCTATTAATACCTTCTCTGTCTTCAAAGCCCCCTGGATATTCGACATGGAGCTGTACATGTCTGCTGAGGCAATCTGTACGAGTCCCAACCACAGAAACAAGACCCACTGTCCATTCCGAAGACCACAGCCATAGATCTGCATCCTCCACCAGCAGGTAGCCATGACTTTTAGTGACCGGGGCAGAACCAAGTGTACAGTCACAGCCACGTTTTATTTTATTCCTGGAAATTCAATGGCGGACGGGGCACAATCAAGCATACAAATCCACCTAAACTGCAAAGTCTTCTTTTTCTTCTGGAAATCTGGTGAAGGACAGGGCAGAATCAAGTGTACAAATCCATGCAAACCGTAAAGTATTCTTTATCTTCTGGAAATTCAGTGATGAAAGGGGCAGAATCCAGAGCTCAAATCCAACCAAAGTGAAACTTTTTCATACAAATTCTCCCACCCCGAAAAGTTTTCTTTCTCTTCTGGAAATTTGGTAATGGACGGGGTAGAACCAAGCGTACAAATCCACCCAAACCACAAATATTTATTTTCTTCAGGAAATCTGGTGATGGACGGGGCAAAACCAAGAGTACAAATTCACTCAAACCACAAATTTTTATTTTTCGTCAGCAAATCTGGTGATGGACAGGGCAGGGCCAGGCGTAGAAATCTTCCCAAGCCACAAAGTTTTCATTTTCTTCTAGAAATTTGGTGATGGACGGGGCAGAACCAAGGTGTACAAATCAACCCAAACCGCAAAGACTTCTTTTTCTTCTGGAAATTTGGTAATGGACAGGGCAGAACGAAGTGTACAAATCAACCCAAACCACAAATTTTTTTTTCTTCAGAATATCTGGTGATGGACAGGGCAGGGCCAAGCGTACAAATCCAACCAAACCATAAAGTTTTATTTTTCTTCTGGAAATTTGGTGATGGATGGGGCAGAACCAAGCGTACAAATCCACCCAAACCACAAATTTTTCTTTTCTTCAGAAAATCTGGTGACGGACAGGGCAGGACCAGGCGATCAAATCTACCCAAACCACAAATTTTTCTTTTCTTCAGAAAATCTGGTGATGGACAGGGCAGGGCCAAGCGTACAAATCCAACCAAACCATAATGTTTTATTTTTCTTCAGAAAATCCAGTGTTGGACAGGGCAGGGCCAAGCGTACAAATCCAACCAAACCATAATGTTTTATTTTTCTTCTGGAAATTTGGTGATGGATGGGGCAGAACCAAGCATACAAATCCACCAAAACCACAAATTTTTCTTTTCTTCAGAAAATCTGGTGATGGACAGGGCAGGACCAGATGTACAAATCCACCCAAACCACAAAGTTTTCTTTTTCTTCTGGAAATCTGGTGATTGATGGGACAGAACCAAGTGTACAAATCCACCCAAACCACAAATTTCTCTTTTTCGTCAGCAAATTTGTTGATGGACAGGGCAGGACCAGATGCACAAATCCACCCAATCCACAGTTTTCTTTTTCTTCTGGAAATTTGGTGATCGATGGGGCAGAACCAAGTGTACGAATCCACCCAAACCACAAAGTTTTCTTTTTCTTCTGGAAATCTGGTGAAGATGGGGCAGAACCAAGGGGTGCAAATCCACCCAAACCACAACTTTTTCTTTTTCGTCAGAAAGTCTGGTGATGGACAGGGCAGGACCAGGTGCACAAATCCACCAAAACCACAAAATGTTTTTTTTCTTCTGCAAATTCGGTGATGGATGGGGCAGAACCAAGTGTACAAATCCACCCAAACCGTGAAGTTTTCTTTTTTCCTCTGGAAATTTGTTGATGGACAAAGCAGAAACAGGCGTACACATCCACCCAAACCGTAAAACGTTCTTTTTTCTTCCAAAAATTTGGTGATGGACGAAGCAGAACCAAACATACAAATCCACACAAACTCACCACAAAGTTGTCTTCTTCTTCTGGAAACCCAGTGATGGATCAGGTAGAACCAAAAGTATAAATCTACCCAAGCCACAAATTTTTCTTTTTCCTCTGGAAATTTGGTGATGGATAGGGCAGTACTAACTGTACAAATCCACCCAAAGTGCAAAGATTTCTTTATCTTCTGGAAATGTGTTAATGGATGGGGCAGAGCCAGGCATTCAAATCCACTCAGGGTTGTCAGAGAGGCGATTCCAAGCCACCAGCAATCTTGCACTGTAGAAAATGAAGCATCTTCATGTGCTGGGTGAAAGGACAGCCGAGTGAGTCCCTGTCTGCAGTTCGTGTTCTGGCAGCTCCTCTGCAGCAGTCTAATAATTGTGGGATAGCCCAGGCTGGGGGGAGGAGGTGGGGAATGAAGTATTCTTCGTGCAGACAGATCAGCCCCATTCATTCCCCTTCCTCCACTCTCACAACAGAATGCCAAAAGTCAACTTGTTCCTTGAAATGTCTCCGATGTGCGAGGTTTTATTGTGACTATAGACCCAGATCCAAAAATGTCATATTTTTCCACTAATCAGTTCTTAGAGGTGGGGTTCTCGTTTTCTTTTTTTTTTTTTTCTTTTTATTCTTTTTTTAAGAATTTTATACCTTTTTTTTCACCAGCCTGTAATATTAGCATACACAAGGCAGTTTTTTTTGTGATCGCTGTGGGATTCGATCAAAACCATCAAATCAGAAAATGTTCGAAAAGCCGTATCTTCCCTTCTGACTGATTCATTTAGCATTGATTAAACTGAGTTGATTGGCCAGAATGGGAAATTATTTTCTTGTTTTGAATTGATCAGCAGCAATAAGCTGATTTGGTTCGTGATCGATTGTATTTCGATTGACTGGATAATTTATTTTTTATTTTTATTTATTTATTTCAGGTACTTATATAGCGCCATCAATTTACACAATGCTTTACATATAACTTATGATCGTATCTTCGTATCCTCTGGATACTTATAATTCTATCTTCGTATCCTCCGGATACTTATGATCGTATCTTTGTATCCTCCAGATACTTATGATCATAGCTTCGTATCCTCCGGATATTTATGATTGTAGCTTCGTACCCTCGGATACTTATGATCTTAGCTTTGTATCCTCTGGATATTTATGATCGTAGCTTCGTATCCTCCAGATACTTATGATCGTAGATTCGTATCCTCCGGATATTTATGATCGTAGATTCGTATCCTCCGGATATTTATGATCGTAGATTCGTATCCTCCGGATATTTATGATCGTAGATTCGTATCCTCCGGATATTTATGATCGTAGATTCGTATCCTCCGGATATTTATGATCGTAGCTTCGTATCCTCTGGATATTTATGATCGTAGCTTCGTATCCTCCAGATACTTATGATCGTAGATTCGTATCCTCCGGATATTTATGATCGTAGATTCGTATCCTCCGGATATTTATGATCGTAGATTCGTATCCTCCGGATATTTATGATCGTATCTTCGTATCCTCCGGATATTTATGATCGTAGCTTTGTATCCTCTGGATACTTATGATCGTAGCTTCGTATCCTCCGGATACTTATGATCGTATCTTCGTATCCTCCGGATATTTATGATCGTAGCTTCGTATCCTCCGGATATTTATGATCGTAGCTTTGTATCCTCCGGATACTTATGATCGTAGCTTTGTATCCTCCGGATACTTATGATCGTAGCTTCGTATCCTCCGGATACTTATGATCGTAGCTTCGTATCCTCCGAATACTTATAATCGTAGCTTCGTATCCTCTGGATACTTATAATCGTAGCTTCGTATCCTCTGGATACTTATGATCGTAGCTTCGTATCCTCCGTGTACTTTTGATCGTAGCTTTGTATCCTCTGGATATTTATGATTGTAGCTTCGTATCCTCCGGATATTTATGATCATAGCTTCATGTCCTCTGGATACTTATGATCGTTGTTACTTGGGGATCTATTGTTACGGGAGGGAGTCTATGGTTGTTGACTGAAGGGGATCTATTGTTACTGGGGGAGTCTATTGTTGCTGACTGAAGGGGATCTATATTACTACTTTTCTTGTTATCATTAACAAGTTCTATGCAAATTACTCACCACTTGGATTACTTGGTTCTGTATTCCCTATAAGGGGTGGTACTGGGAGGTAGGTAGGAGAAACCAAGGACACTGTTTGGGAGTGAGTAGGGGGCAGAGACAAGGGGTGACTTGGAAGGGGAGGGGGGGTTACCTGCACCTATTCTCTGAAAAAAAGCCCTGTTTAGCATGTATGATACATGAATAGATGTCATGGCTCTGTTCCAGGGTGGATTTGATTTAAATCACTAGTGAAAAGGCTTGATTTAAATCATACTTTTCAAAGAGAAGCTGTCACCTCCTCCTCTGACCCGCTGTTGACTCACCGACAGTCCCATTCACTTTAATGGGACTGCTGGTGATGCGGCAGTGACACAACAAGGTGAGGGACGTGGCGGCAGCAGGTGAGTGGATGCCCGCTAACAGGCGCTGCCATGATGGATCTAAAAATGACAGGTGCTCTTTAAATGTAAGGAATCTGACTCATTATGACATTATATTGCACATGGATACTATAATGTGTGGGAAGCTAATAAGTACAGTAAAAAAAAAATGAAAAAAAACTTAGACATGGCCTGGTAAAAATGTAAATTCTAAAGTTAGAATATTTAAGATTTGTAAACCAAATGAAGGTTTCCTTTTTAGAATAATAAGCTGTCAGGTTAGTAAACCAGCGATATCAGAACCGATTTTAGGTTCATCACACATAGCTGGAGAACGACTCAAATTCTTTTATTTCAAGTTTTTTCTCATGGTTACTGTAAATTGTGTGAATGCATCAATGCAGTGCATGTTCTCTCCGCTTGCAGAGCTTGGATTCATTGAAGGAGTTTACCAAAAATGTCAATATTGCAGAATATCCAGCCTCATGCTACATAACTAAGCTCCATTTCATGCTGAATAAACGAAATTATTAATGTATCTTAAATAGAAAACTATATTTAGATATATTTTTACTCCAAAAGAATTTTATTAAAATAGATGTGATAAAAATATAAAAAAATCCAATTTTTAAATAAAAAAAGTAAAAAATCATCGATTTTTATCTACCCTGCTCTGTCCCCTAAAGAGGAAAAGCCTTGACGCCTTTAATATATATCATATTGAAGCACATGCTGTATAGTGTATGGGCCTGTGAGGGGGGTGGGGGTCAGGGGTGCCAGAGTGAGCTTTAAAGTAGTACTCCAGCCAAGAAATGCGGTGTTGGCTAGCATAAGCAAGGATTTGATTTTTTTAGCACATTTTCCTTGCTTGTCAATAGCGCTGATAATATTTCCACCACCTGGACGACTATGCAGCAACTCTGAGAATTTATTTATTTCAGGTACTTATATAGCGCCGTCAATTTACACAGCGCTTTACATATTTATTCTACATTCACATCAGTCCCTAACCCTCAAGGGGTGTACAATCTAAGCTCCTTAACTCACATTCATACATACACATACTAGGGACAATTTAGACTGGAGACAATTAATCTACCAGCATGTCTTTGGAGCGTGGGAGGAAACCGGAGTACCCGGAGGAAACCCACGCAGGCACAGGGAGAACATGCAAACTCCAGGCAGGAGGTGCCGTGGTTGGGATTCGAACCAACGACCCGACTACTATTTAATATGATCGCATTTTGGTGACTTAAAAGATTAATTTATCAGTCAGATAAAGCAGGCGTTATTTTCTCTGCCTGTCTTGAAAAGAAATACTTTTGTTTGCCGAGGGATGTGACCTGTGACCTGGAGGTGCTGATGACCTTCCCAGTGGTGGTCAGATTTCCTACAGAGAGGAGCTCACACCTTCTGGCTACACAGAACAATAGATTGTCAAGGGATGACATCGCCATCTAGTGGACGATTCGGGGTGAAACGCCTGATTTGGTTGCAGAGGATTTACCCCCCCCCCCATTCCTGACCAGGATTTTCTTTGCAATATGGCGCTGCGTTACTTTAACTGACAATTGCGCGGTCATGCAACGCTGTACATAAATGAAATGTATTTCCTTTTTTTCCCCCCTATGCGTTTTTTATTCTTTTGCACTATAAACAAAAAAAGACCGACAATTTAAAAAAAAAAATATTTATGACTTTTTTCCAGTAAAAAATTAGCATCATCAGTGCCACCTCATCAGTGCCAACACATCAGTGCCACCCAGGGGCGGACTGACAACTCATGGGGCTCCCAGGCAATAGGGGATCATGGGGCTCCTGTGTCCTTGGCCAAACTCAAAAAAGCCTATGAAAAAGGTATCAGGGGCATCTCATGAGGCCCCATACTGACCCCAGCCCTCGGGCAGCGCCCGAGTTTCCAAATGGTCAGTCCGCCCCTGGTGCCACCTATTAGTGTTGCCTATCAGTGTGCCACCTATCAGTGTTTGAGAGTATAAAAAATACAGTGAGCGCTCCAATGGTCAGCAGCTGAACATTCAAGGAAAACACATAAAAGTCCCAAAAATATATATATAAAGAAAATGCAGCGCTGTGTGATGTTACTATATTGCGGGCAGATATAAATAATAAATGAAACCAAAGCAAATGAATAAATAAATCAATAAATAAATCACAGTCCAGTAATGGTGCTCGTTGATTCCCAGTGCAAAAGTTAGAAATGCGCACTAACCAGAAACGTAATAATAATACGCATGTGTATATGATATCATGGAGATTCCCCTCTCTTTTCTGGTCTGATAATGGGCAGGAGCTGAAGATAGTAGAGATGAAGCGCCCTTGTGTGGCGAAATGGAGGTCCAGCAGGTCACAGAAATCCTTACAGAAGTGTGTGAAGTGGAAAATTCCTCCTCTCAAAGGCTGGTGCAGGGATCAATCTGGGTCTGCAGAAGCTGAAAAGGCTCATCGCAGAAGACACAGGAAAGAACCCATAGTGTAGTAGGTTGATGAAAATGATTTTATTCAAGAAAAACAGGAGTGTTCAGGAAAAACTCACAATGGTGCCAGGTTTAATCAAATGACTGACCCTTTAAGATTAAAGATGGCTGCCGGGCCTCCACGTGGCACCGGCGGCGTAGTGTCAATGGCATCCTGGGCTCCATCTGAAGCGTTTCGTGCGCACGCACTTCTTCAGAGGTAGAGTATTGTTGCCTATCAGTGTGCCGGCTATCAGTGTTTCCTATCAGTGTGCCGCCTATCAGTGTTGCCTATCGGTGTGCCACCTATCAGTGTTGCCTATCAGTGTTGCCTATCGGTGTGCCACCTATCAGTGTTGCCTATCAGTGTGCCGCCTATCAGTGTGCCGCCCATCAGTGTGCCGCCCATCAGTGTTGCCTATCAGTGTTTCGGCTATCAGTGTTGCCTATCAGTGTTGCCTATCAGTGTGCCGTCTATCAGTGTTGCCTATCAGTGTGCCGCCTGTCCGTGTTGCCTATCAGTGTTGCCTATCAGTGTGCCGCCTATCAGTGCCCATCGGTGCTGCCTCATCAACACACATCAGTGAAGGAGAAAAATTATCTGTTTGCAAAATTTTATAATAGAAACAAAGAAAAACTTTTTTTTTTCAGATTTTTTTGCTCTTTTTTTGTTTATAGCACAAAACATAAAACACCCAGTGGCAAGTAAATAGCACCAAAACAAATCTCTATTTTTGTGAAAAAAATTTCATATGGGTACAATGTTGCATGACTATGCAATTGTCATTCAAAATGCGACAGCGCTGAAATCTGAAAATTGGCCTGCGCAGGAAAGGGGTGTATGTGCCCGGTAGGCAGTGGCGTCCCGAGACAGGTTCTGGGTGTGCGCACTGCACCGGGTGACCCTTACCGCATGGGGTGACGCCAGACCTGCCCCATGAAAAGGTAAGTTGTAGAGCAAGCCGACGATCCCCACAGGATGGATCCGATCCATCCTGCGGGGATCGTCGGCTTTCTTTACAACTTACCTTTTCGTGGAGCGGGTCTGGTGTCACCCCGTATAGGTTGCATGCCGACGATCCCCGCAGGATGGATCGGATCTGCGGATTGGGGAGCATAAAGGATCGGACCATTATGCTCAATCCGCAGATCCGATCCATTCTGCGGGGATCATCAAGAGGGGGTGTCACCAAGTGTTATCGCACCGGGTGACACCAACCCTAGGGACGCCCCTGCCGGTAGGCAAGAGGTTAAATAACATTCCTGATTGATGCCCTGGCCTGTGAAGTGGCACATCTGTGTATATATCTTAAAACAGCAAAACAGACATTTACGTACAGGGAAAATGTGTGTTCAAACAGCCAGTAAAATAAAGTTCCCGGTGGCTTCGTTTGGTTTGTAAACAAATTGGCAAGGATTCCATTCATCTATACCAAAACTATAGCTTGGTTTGGGGTCCGATATACACTGGTGGCCAAAATTGTGGAGACACCTTCTGAATTTGTCAGTTTTGGTTGATATCTTTACTTACTCCCTTGTTTTTTTGAACTGCCAACAAAGAAAGAGTCGAATGGGCCAAGGAACATCAAAATTGGGCAACAGAAGATCGGAAAAAAATTATTTGGAGTGATGAAACACAAATTTCTATTTTCGGAAGCAATGGTGTTCGATACGTGTGAAGGTGGTCAGGCGAAGAATGTCTTCCTGAGTGCATGACAGCAACAATGAAAAACCCTCAAAGCGTCCTGATATGGAGCTACATGCCTTGGTACGGTGTTGGGTGAATGCAGGTTATTGATGGCATTATTAATGCAGAGCCATACACAGGGCGGACTGACTACTCATGGGGCCGCCGGGCAATTGGGGATCATGGGGCCCCTGTGTCCTTGCCCACACTCAAAACACACCCAAAAAAGCCTATAAAAAGGTACCAAGGGCATCTCATGGGGCCCCCTACTGACCCCTGGCCCTCGGGCAGTGCCTGAGTGCTTGAATGGTCAGTCTGCCCCCTGGCCATACATCAAAGAGGTCCTGGAACCAAAGTTTACCCCATATCAGGTATATATGTTATTCCATTGCCTTCTCATAGGCTTGACCATCATTGAAGGATGGATATATGGCCTTCCTGGGTAACCACCCCAGATGGAAATGTCTCCACAGTAGAAAGTGATTCTAAAAGTGTGTAAATATGAGACATAAATATCAAACAGCAAGCAAACCTGAATGGAACTAAATAAGGGTAAAAATCTCTGAATATTACCATACAGAAGATCAAGGGGATTCCTCCTCACTTGAAGTATACCTGATATGGGGTTACTTTGTTATTGCATAGGGTTAGTGCATATATCCTATTTTTTGTTCCCTCTACTATGATCCTTTCTTTTCTGGTTTTTCCATCTTTAGGAAGTCATTCTATCCATTGTGGTGGTTACCAAAAATATTTTTTTGAAGAATGATCTCCTTATGCAGATATCGTATGGAAAATATGAAAATTCTTTTGATCAAGTAGTTAGGAACTTCATTGCCTTGTGTGGATTCCTGATTGCCGAATAACTATTAGATCTGGAGACACCGAATGTTTTTAACTTAGTGATTTTATAATGACCTGTTTACCATGTCTTTGTCTAACCTCCTTATCATCCATGTGATCGAATAAAACTTTTTTGTAATTACTAATTATATTACTCCGCTTGGATTTTCTAATAACCACTTTGTGTGAGCAGTATTGCACTTGTCATACTGCTATTTTTTATGTTAAATATATCGGGTTTATAAATCCACACTAATTATTAGTGAGACGGAGATATTTATATGACACATATTTAAGTGTCATGCTAGGTGGCTATTTCCCCCCCTTTTTTGTTCCCTGGAAATAGCCCTGACTTGAATCCCATCAAAAATCTGTGGTCAAGATTGAAACGCATGGTCTCGAGCAAGAATCCAAGCAACAAGCGAGCCTCAATGAGTCCTCGCTTGTTGCTTGGATTCTTGCTCGAGACCATGTAATAATCAATTCCTGGCATCATATGGTACATTTCCAGCCAAAATTGAACTTATTTAAAGATTTTTTTGTCAACCTCCCTAACGGTATTCCCGAGTGTAGCTCGGGGTAAAATGTCTATACCAAAAGCGGTAACCCCGAGCTACACTCGGGCTTACCATGCAGCGCTGCATAGGGAGTCCCTGCAGCACTTACTTTGTCCTTGGCTCCCGCGATGTGTCCCCTGCAGCGTCCCCGGCCATCTCCTCTGTCTGATGCCGGCATCCGGCTCCTGTGTTCCGGTCCCTGTGACGTTGGGACGTACGGGCGCCGGCGGCAGGAAATTTGAAAATTTTAAAAAAATTTCATTTTTTTCAAAACGATTCTACATAATAAAACATTGCTGTTTCAACCCATTTCACATACATTTTGTCCCGAGTGCTTTGTCCGGCGCCCTGCCTGCATTTTTACTGTTCTTTCTGCCTGGAAACTGAGAAACGTCCATGGCGTCCAAAAAGCGTCCCTTTAGGTCAAAAGCGGTTTTAGACCGGCTAGAGAACAGCGATAGTAAATCAGAACCACTTGCAGAATTGAGTGATAATGATTCGTGGGGGAAATTCCTCATCAGACACTGAAAACGATTTTGCGACTTTGCTCAGCGATGTGCAAACTTGGCGCTATATTTCAAATTTCAGTGTTTTTGGTTTGATTATATTATTGAATTAAATGTATGATTTAGAATCTTGTTCAGACAGATTTCAGTGAGTTATTCCTAAAAATTACAGCCTACAATAAAAAAAACTACATATTTCCATGCAAAAAAATGGTACCGCTTTCAGCACCAAAAATATGAAATAATCATACCGCCAGGGAGGTTAAGGCATTCATTTACTATATTAAATTTTACTTGTGCTATGACTTTTTTTTTTAGAGATTTTTATATAAAAAGTACTTTAAACTGCAAAAGTTTGTAAAAGTGTAAGGTGTATCCATAATTTTGGCCACTAGTGTAGCTGCTAATGTTGGACACCAACAAACATAAAACCAACGCCTAGGACAGACACAGAGCAAATGCCATACAGAGTAGTAGAGTATAGACCAGGGGTGGACTGACCATTTGGAAATTCGGGCACTGCCCGAGGGCCCGGGGTCAGTAGGGGGCCCCATGAGATGCCCCTGGTACCTTTTTCATAGGCTTTTTTGAGTTTGGGCAAGGACACAGGGGCCCCATGATCCCCTACTGCCCAGGGGCCCCATGAGGTGTCAGTCCACCCCTGGTATAGACATACAATATTGTCCACCATACAAATCCTGCCGACTCACCTTATAATGCAATAAACTATTAGAGTGATGAGAAACACATAACTCAAAAATTAAACTTCAACAAAAATAATAAGGCTGTAGAGAGCATAAACAGAAGTTACCCAGCAGATCATGAAAAAACAGGCTTTTAATTACTATAAAAAAATACAAAACACAATTAAGAGCATAAATACATACCCACCACCACACAAATCATTTAACCTCCCTAGCGGTCTGATTATGACCATATTTCTGTGCTCAAAGCGGTACATTTTTTTGCATGGAAATATGTATTTTTTTTATTGTAGGCCTGTAATTTTTAGGTATAACTCACTGAAATCTGTCCGAACGAGAGTCTAGTAAACATCCCGGGTAGGATAAAACTTGAAACATAAAATCATAAATTATAATTTAATAAATAATCATAAAAAATAATAATATAATAATAATAAATGTAATTCAATAATATAATCAAACCAAAAACACTGAAATTTGAAATATAGCGCCAAGTTCGCACATCACTCAGCAAAGTCGCAAAATCGTTTTCAGTGTCTGATGAGGAATTTCCCCCACGAATCATTATCACTCAATTCTGCAAGTGGTTCTGATTTACTATCGCTGTTCTCTAGCCGGTCTAATACCGATTTTGACCTAAAGGGACGCTTTTTGGACGCCATGGACGTTTCTCAGCTTCCAGGCAGAAAGAACAGTAAAAATGCAGGCAGGGCGCCGGACAAAGCACTCGGGACAAAATGTATGTGAAATGGTTTGATACAGGAATGTTTTATTATGTGATTTTAGTGAATTTAGAGAATGTCACTTTTTGTCATTTTCAAATTTCCCGCCGTTCCGTCCCCGTACGTCCCGATGTCACAGGGAACGGAACCTGGAAGACAGATGCCGGCATCCGCCGGATTACATTGCCGGGGACACTGCAGGAGGGACATCGCGGGAGTGCAGGACAAGGTAAGTGATCGAAGGATCCTGGAGCAGCGCCGCATGGTAAGCCCGAGTGTAGCTCGGGGTTACCGCTTGTGGTACTGAAACTTTACCTCGATTTACACTCGGGAATACCACCAGGGAGGCTACAAAGACGTCATCTTGTCATCACAGCAGCTGTACAGCCAACATTCACACACTATGCACCCAATGTACCCTCATTCTTTATATGTCTCAGAATCCCTTGCCTGGGATACTTTTCATGACAGCCAGGTGGATAAGGAGATTTTCATCTACGGTTTGAAGAGGTTCCTTTAAGGCAGGGGTCTCCAAACTTTTCAAACCAAGGGCCAGTATACTGTCCTTCAGACTTTAGGAGGGCCGGACTATGGCCAGTGAGGCTAGAAAATGTCCTGGCCCCATCATCAGCGAGAATACACATGGCCGCAGGGTTGATGGTCAGTAGGAGGAGGAGTAGAGCCCCACCATTGGTATCAGTGGGAAGAAGAGTACACCATCATTGGTTTCATGGGAAGAAGTACTGCCCCATTGTTGGTCTCAGTTGGAGGAATAGTGCCCCAAGGGCCGGATAAAGGGTAGCAAAGGGCCACATCCGGCCCCTCGGGAAGCAGTTTGGAGACCCCTGATTTAAGGGGACTGAGTGCTCCTAGTAAGGAGTGTGTGCTGATCCGTTAAGAGACAAAAGCCACTCCAAGAAGAGTAGAAAGTCCGGGATCTATTTTCGTGCTTTGTAACAGCCATGTTGTTCAAAAATCAGCCATTACATTTTCTGGCATAATATTTTTTTCGCAGCAGCAAAAAGGTCATACACATGGACAGCACAGTGACTAAATGGTTAGCACTTCCACCTGGCAGCACTCGGGTCGTTGGTTCGAATCCCAACCATGGCACCACCTGCCTGGAGTTTGCATGTTCTCCCTGTGCCTGCGTGGGTTTCCTCCGGGTACTCTGCTTTCCTCCCACACTCCAAAGACATGCTGGTAGGTGAATTGGCTCCTGTCTAAATTGTCCCTAGTATGTGTATGTATGAATGTGAGTTAAGGAGCTTAGATTGTACGCCCCTTGAGGGTTAGGGACTGATGTGAATGTAGAATAAATATGTAAAGCGCTGCGTAAATTGACGGCGATATATAAGTACCTGAAATAAATAAATTCTCAGAGTTGCTGCATAGTCGTCCAGGTGGTGGAAATATTATCAGCGCTATTGACAAGCAAGGAAAATGTGCTAAAAAAATCAAATCCTTGCTTATGCTAGCCAACACCGCATTTCTTGGCTGGAGTACTACTTTAAAGCTCACTCTGGCACCCCTGACCCCCACCCCCCTCACAGGCCCATACACTATACAGCATGTGCTTCAATATGATGTATATTAAAGGCGTCAAGGCTTTTCCTCTTTAGGGGACAGAGCAGGGTAGATAAAAATCAATGATTTTTTACTTTTTTTATTTAAAAATTGGATTTTTTTATATTTTTATCACATCTATTTTAATAAAATTCTTTTGGAGTAAAAAAAAAATTAAAGTATAAATACAGTAGCTGATAGAATTAAACATATATCTATCAGTATTTTCAATCAAATCAATTTTAAACAATATGAAAACATGCCATAAATCAAAGACTTAACAACACAAAGGGCACAGTATGGGGAGGCAGAAGGGCTCAGTACAGGGGGGATCAAGAAGGCACAATACTGGGATCCAGAGGGTACACTACAGTTTTTGGGATGCTGCCTGGGCCATTCCAGGACAGCTTAGTAAAAAGTGTGACTGTCCCAGCAAATCCAGGACAGTTGGCAAATATGATGTAATGCAAGTTTATCATGGGGCCCCAATGCACTTGGGGCCCCTGGGCCATGCCCAGGGGTGCCCATGCATTAGGACAGTTCTGGGCAAATGTATTAAATACCTTCTTCAGCCCTGTGTGCGGAATTATAATCGGCTGTCGAAAGCTGCGTACTGACGAATAGATTATGGAACGATCGCTCAGAATGTGGTTATTTTCATCTGATTTTCTCATGGTATGTACTAGGCATTAGGAAAAGAATGTTCCAAGAAAGTTTGTTCATTTCTCTAACCATTATTTAGGTCAAATCGATGCTCGATTTCAGTGGCAGTGAAGAGAAAATTCCAAGGAGCAGGATGGAAATGTTCTCAAACGAACTAACTTCTAACACTGTATGCATTTTTGGTTCGGTAAAGTTAATTCATTCCAAAATCAAAAGTTAAAAGGCAAACAAAATCTTTCAAATAGCACTCGAATATTTTGAGAAGTTTCCTACAAAATTTCCTAAGAATTTTTGATCAAAATTTTATTCATCTATGGATTTCCTAAGAATTTCGTAAGTATTTTTGTTCAAAATTCTATCCATCTATGGATTTCCTAAGACGTTTTGTTCAAAATTCTATCCATCTATGGATTTCCTAAGACGTTTTGTTCAAAATTCTATCCATCTATGGATTTTCTAAGACTTTCCTAAGAATTTCTGTTCAAAATTCTATCCATCTAAGGATTTCCTAAGAATTTCCTAAGAATTTTTGTTCAAACTTCTATCCATCTATGGATTTCCTAAGACTTTCCTAAGAATTTCTGTTCAAAATTCTATCCATCTATGGATTTCCTAAGAATTTCCTAAGTATTTTTGTTCAAAATTCTATCCATCTATGGATTTCCTAAGAATTTCGTAAGTATTTTTGTTCAAAATTCTATCCATCTATGGATTTCCTAAGACTTTTTGTTCAAAATTCTATCCATCTATGGATTTCCTAAGACTTTTTGTTCAAAATTCTATCCATCCATGGATTTCCTAAGACTTTCCTAAGAATTTCTGTTCAAAATTCTATCCATCTAAGGATTTCCTAAGAATTTCCTAAGAATTTCTGTTCAAAATTCTATCCATCTAAGGATTTCCTGAGACTCTCCTAAGAATTTTTGTTCAAAATTCTATCCATCTATGGATTACCTGAGACTTTCCTAAGAATTTTTGTTAAAAATTCTATCCATCTATGGATTTCCTAAGACTTTCCTAATAATTTTTGTTCAAAATTCTATCCATCTATGGCCATCTGCCTTGCTGGCTTTTTCTTGCACTCCTTCATTTCTCTAGGACTTGATTGAGAAGAAGCCTTCTCCTAGACCCGGCTCTCGATGACAACCAGCACCTTACTTCTATTTCAATCTTGGCTTCTTTGCTTCTAATGTGGGTTTGGTTTTCGTGTGACAACGTCACATTGGGCGTGTTTTTTTACTATTCATAAGTGGGCATGAACACGTCCAAGAGCCAGACCACTGAATGTGCATGGTCTCGAAAAAAAAAGGGCTGCAGTGACGTAGGGACTTTTTTTTTATAGGTCCCTCCCACACAAGCAAGGCTTGAGAAGACAACAGGAACTGCCAGGAGGTCAGTGTACACCAGGAGAGGTTTATGCTATACTACTTTTTAACGATTCATGATCAGGAAGTGAAGGGGGTTCCAGGGAATGTACGTATTCGTGACAATAAACTTCATCTGTAATCTGCAATGTGGGCATGGAAGATTGTCCAACCTCTTATGAAGTTGACACATTTTGGGGGGGATTTACTAAAACTGGAACACTCAGAATCTGGTGTAGCTGGGCATGGTAGCCAATCTGCTTTTAACTTCAGCTTGTTCAGTTAAGCTTTGCCAATCAAACCTGGAAGCTGATTGGGTTCTATGTAGGGCTGCACCTTGCAGTTTTGGTTAATAACCCACCTTGGGTCATGAGTGGGCAACAGTCATGTATGGTTGGGATTGTGAACCCTCCGTGCACCTTGCATGCTGGATGGTGGTGTGCTTGGAGCATGCTACAGCTGACCTGGTACTAGGATTGCCACCTCAGCCCTTTAAAACCGAACACATATTCATTACACAGGTTTCAGGGCTGATTAAGGTGGTCATTACACTCAGTTGGTGCCTTATCTGCAATAAAGTAGCCTCAGAACTTGTATAATTAATGTGTTTGGGATGAGCTGGCAACCCTACCTGGTACAGCACAAGAGACAAAGACCTTGGATGGAATGGAATAATGGACTCACCAAAATAGTAGGAGTATAATGCAGCACTGGGGTGCTGGTCTTACAGGCAGGCAGGACACAGAATACTCATAAGAGGCACTTTACTGCATTGGGGTGCAGGGCTCATTGGGAGACAGGAGTATCTTACAGGAACACAGATAACAATATGTATGATATACATGAAAGCGTACAGGGATTGCAGGTACACAGAAATACAGAGGAGGTGCAGAATGAGAGAGATCTACCAAAACTGGAGCACTCAGAATCTGGCGCAGCTGTGCATGGTAACCAATCAGCTTCTAACTTCAGCTTGTTCAATTAAGCTTTGACAATAAAACCTGGAAGCCAATTGGCTGCACCAGTTTTAGGAAATCTCCCCCAAGGAGTCTAGAACAGGAAGGATACCTATTGGTACTGTCTGGAGAGAACCCAGCCTGCCCTCATATACAGGGAAGGTAAGGGCCAAGGTGCAGGGTCTAAGGAACTGCCTGGCCTTCTCCAGAGCTCCTAAAGGTTGAAACAGGTTGCTTTGTGGATGATCCCCAGGATACAGTCCTCTGACTCACCCAAGTAGGCAGCTGCTGGGAACTAAGAGCTAATAATCAGATGAGAATCCCTTGCAGCGCTGAAGCACAGGGATCACAGAACAGTAGGGAGTACAGCCCAAGCTGGCAGGTATGCATAGAAACTGGGAACAGGTACACAGAGACACACGGGACAGCTAGAAGTGAGTAGCAATGCAAAGAGGGACAACCAGAATCTCTAGGAGCAGCTAGAATGGCACCTGGACACAGCAGGAAACAGACTAGAAATACACTGGGGGACACAGAAGCAGACTGCAGACACAGGTGATACTAACAAATAGCAGACCGGAATTAACAGGTGATCACAAAGGGGCTGGAAGGCTGAAAACTGGCAAAGGTACACAGACACTGACATGTTCAAAGGACACATCAAGGACAAGGAAAAAGGTTGCAAGCAGGAACACG
This sequence comes from Staurois parvus, assembly GCF_062004578.1. NCBI lineage: Eukaryota > Metazoa > Chordata > Amphibia > Anura > Ranidae > Staurois > Staurois parvus. The sequence goes on along the minus strand of NW_028318705.1, from coordinate 206,907 downwards.
CTAAAAGTCACTGGAGACAGGCTGGAAGACACGGGGGGGGGGGGGGGGGTACAGAGATCACACTGGAAGGCACTGGGGGGTACAGAGATCACACTGGAAGGCACTGGGGGGGGGGGGGGTACAGAGATCACACTGGAAGGCACTGGGGGGGTACAGAGATCACACTGGAAGGCACTGGGGGGTACAGAGATCACACTGGGAATACAGAAAGCACACTGGAAGGCACTGGGGGGGGGGGGGTACAGAGCACACTGGAAAGCACTGGGGGTACAGAGATCACACTGGAGGGAAATGGGGGTACAGAGATCATACTGGAGGTACAGAGATTGCATGCACTGGGGGGTAGAGAGCTCACACTGGTAGGCACTGTTGGTACAGAGCTCACACTGGAAGGCACTCGGGGTACAGGGATCACACTGGGGGTACAGGAATCACACTGGGGGTACAGGGATCACACTGGAAGGCACTGGGGGGTACAGAGAGCACTGGAATGCACTGGGGGTATAGAGATCACACTGGGGGTACAGAAAGCACACTGAAAGGTACTGGGGGGTTCAGAGCACACTGGAAGGCACTGGGGGGTACAGAGAACACACTGGGTGTGCAGAGCTCACACTGGAAGGCGCCGGGGGTGCAGAGCTCACACTGGAAGGCATTGGGGGTACAGAGATCACACTGGGAATACAGAGATCACGCTCGAAGGCACTGGGTGGTACAGAGCTCACACTGGTAGGCACCGTGGGTACAGAGATCGCACTGTGGGTGCAGAGATGACACTGGAAGGCGCTGGGGGTGCAGAGATGACACTGGAAGGCGCTGGGGGTGCAGAGATGACACTGGAAGGCGCTGGGGGTGCAGAGATGACACTGGAAGGCACTGGGGGTGCAGAGATGACACTGGAAGGCACTGGGGGTGCAGAGATCACACGGGGTGGTGCAGAGATGACACTGGAAGGTGCTGGGGGTGCAGAGATGACACTGGAAGGCGCTGGGGGTGCAGAGATGACACTGGAAGGCGCTGGGGGTGCAGAGATGACACTGGAAGGCGCTGGGGGTGCAGAGATCACACGGGGTGGTGCAGAGATGACACTGGAAGGTGCTGGGGGTGCAGAGATGACACTGGAAGGCGCTGGGGGTGCAGAGATCACACGGGGTGGTGCAGAGATGACACTGGAAGGTGCTGGGGGTGCAGAGATGACACTGGAAGGCGCTGGGGGTGCAGAGATGATACTGGAAGGCGCTTGGGGTACAGCGATCACACTGAAAGGCATTGGGGGTACAGAGATCACACTGGGTGGTACAGAGATCATGCTGGAAGGAACTGGGGGTACAGAGATCACATTAGAAGGAACTGGGGTACAGAGATCACACTGGGGGTACAGAGATCACACTGGGGGTACAGAGATCATACTGGAAGGCGCTGACAGTTAGGAATAAGGAGAATACAACTACAGGATCACTAGGAATATTGGGGTCACTATAAGTCTCTCAGAATGTAGAACGTTCCATAGGGGGCGCTAGGAATCTTCTCAGGAATCCAGGTACATGAGGAAGCACTGGGGGTACACTAAGAATCTTCTTGCACATCACTGGGGGACCTGGCATTAGGAACCATAGCTGTTTTTCAGGCAAAGCCTATGGGAATGAGCCAAGCTTAAAGAGGAACTGATCATTTATACAAAAATTAAGTCCGCAGCTACAAAGACCATACCAATAAATATACACTTACCAATCCAGGAGTCCAGCGCCGTCATCCCCAGGTAAGGTGGTTTTGGTTGAGTGGAACTTCCCAGTTTAGCTGAATTTCCACTTTAAACAAAATGCGATGACCGAGCTGGGCTGGGAGTTTAACGAAATGCATTAACCGCATGTAGCTAACACAAGTTCTGTGGGATAATGGCAGAACCTTGCAAGTTGGAGCTCCAGGTAACCAGCTTACCTGCTGATCCTTGGGAATGGAGGAGATGAATTGACCAATACAAATGTTGCTTCCATTTCATCATCTTAGCTCAGAGGTCTTTATCCTCTTATGTTCTCCAAATGACTAAAATTTTGGCCCCGCTGATTGATTAGTAGCCGTCATAATGAGCTACAATCAGATTCTAGGTGAGTCAAGGATTTATTATAGGGGCTTACACTGCTAACCAGACCATGTTACCTTTCCTTTGCCCAGGCTCCTCGATTTAATGCTGTGCTGTAATCCTTTTTTTTTTTTTTTTTCCCCCAAAGGATGTCTTCTCCCGAAATCTCCAGGATCTCCTGGGGCAGTATGAGTGTTGGTGGACAGCATTATAAAGACTGCAAGGTGTGGCCAGGAGGAAGCAGAACCTGGGACTGGAGGGAGACTGGAACTGATGTAAGAGTTGATGCCTCAATTTATGTATGTGTGCTTCCCTATAGTGCCGGTTCTATAATGCATTAGTATGCAGCACCTGGATCCAGTTGTCAATAGAGATTCTGTCTACGGACTGTTACAGGCACCTGGTCCCCCTCCACTCCCCGCATGTGTCTCTCCATCCCATACCACTCACATTCAGGGAGACATGCACCCTGAGCCCCATTCTGTGCCCAGTGCCTTGAGGCAAAAAACTCTCAATCAACCCTTTGCACACTACTACACATGTGTAAACATCTTCAGCAAACTTTGCATAGAAACAGGAATTTTTGGTTCACATACATTGCAATGTGTGCCATATTGCTGCATGAGAACCTACGGGTGGTGTCACTGCTTCCAGAATTCCCAGCCACTGTTGAGCGCTCTCTCAACCCTGCACTTTCTTACAGAGTTTAGTCAGCATGGCTGACTAAACTTGGCCTTCCTTAAAAGTGTCGGCCAGTAGGGCAGTGGACGGTGTCGGCCAGTAGGGCAGTGGACGGTGTCGGCCAGTAGGGCAGTGGACGGTGTCGGCCAGTAGGGCAGTGGACGGTGTCGGCCAGTAGGGCAGTGGACGGTGTCGGCCAGTAGGGCAGTGGACGTTGGACAATGTCAGTCAGTAGGGCACTGGGGCGGTGGACAGTGTGTGTCAGGCTGTGGGCGGTGTCAGTCAGTAGGGCTGTGGGCTGTGTCAGTAGCTTTTTTTTTTTTTTTTTTTCCCTAAAAACATTTTTTGAAAATACAAAAACAAAATTGTAACAGCCCTGTTGGGGGGCTTTGGTGAAATATCAGGGGTCTAAGCAGGCCCCTCATTTCTCTTTCAAGAAACAAAGTGAATGAGGACACAGACAGGAAGAGCTTTGCACAGACTCCCTGTTCATTTACAAACGGAGGCATAGTAAACACTGTTTACTATGTTTCAGTTATGAATGAGCACAGTGAGTGATCAGTACCAATGGGTGGCTCCATGCCTTGAGGGTACCTATAGAACCACTTTTACGTGTGCACTTCTGGGAGAGAGATGCTGCTTTTGCTGACATACACAGGTAGTAAGAGGGCCAGAGAGGTCATGCATGGTGCCTGGACTAAAGGGAAATGTATTCTTGAGCAGGGGATTCAAAGGTTGTTCCTGTGTTATTGCGCACTCTGACATTTGAGGAGGCAGCGCAGACTGGAGGCTCTGATACTGAGCACATCAAACTTTCTGCACTTTTTACTTTCAATACTTTTATTATCATTTATATATAAAGAAACTGTTCATACAAGATGAACACAAACAATGGAGCATCATTCCTACCACTGACACCAACAGTTGACACTATTTCTCCTACAGACACCAATGACGTGGTACTATTCCTCCACTGATACCAATGATGGGGCACTATTCCTCCCACTGACACCAATGGCGGGGCACTATTCCTCCCACTGACACCAATGGCGGGGCACTATTCCTCCCACTGACACCAATGGCGGGGCACTATTCCTTCCACTGACACCAATGGCGGGGCACTATTCCTCCCACTGACACCAATGGCGGGGCACTATTCCTCCCACTGACACCAATGGCGGGGCACTATTCCTCCCACTGACACCAATGGCGGGGCACTATTCCTCCCACTGACACCAATGGCGGGGCACTATTCCTCCCACTGACACCAATGGCGGGGCACTATTCCTCCCACTGACACCAATGGCGGGGCACTATTCCTCCCACTGACACCAATGGCGGGGCACTATTCCTCCCACTGACACCAATGGCGGGGCACTATTCCTCCCACTGATACCAATGATGGGGCACTATTCCACTCTCTACTGATCCCAGGCGCTATGTAATTTTTTTTACTCCCACTGACAACCACGTCTTTGGTATGGAGATCCCTGATCTAGACAAAGCAATTAAATACTGGACTAGGTACCATCGGGTGAAAACCTTCAGGATAGCTTCTGTTAAGGCCACATTCATGATACCAGTAAATGATCTTAGGAAGCATTTATGCCAAAAGTCAAAATCTTTGTCCTCTAGGAAATCCCATTCCCAGTCTAAAATATAAGAAAATTCAGGAGGGGTGCACAAAAGTAGTCCATAAATGAGATATGCTGCCCCGCTGACCTGAGTCATGTGTACACCATTTCTCATATGGGGTGACTCTATAGGGAATCTGTCCCTCTGGCCAGATGGAACGTAGGCAGTGAGATCTGGAAATATCAAAAATGATCAGTATGAGGCATCCTCACAAAATCCGATTCTATAGAGCCCTTTTTATAAAGCCACCACTTGAATCCCTTAATATCCTGTCCCGGCAGGAGTAGTGGGTAATTAAAAATATGTGCTAGGGGGCTAAACATGGAAACTAAAGTATGATTCTTTCTCCACTTCCATGGGTGTTTAGGGTGAAGCAAGATGGCATCCATGCCGGAAATACGTTACCACATCCCTACGCGTTACGTCCCGTTAACACGTGGCTTCCTCGGGCACCCAATCTCAACACTATCACTTGCACTATTTGAATCCAACGGATCTTCTTCGGACTTCACAGTTTTTGTACATTTTTATATGTCATTATTATATCATGGCACTATAGTTTTTTCATAAATAAGTTTTTTTTATTGCACGTAACACAAATATTGGATGTGATTTACAATATCCCAAATTTGGGGATTTACGTGTTCGATTCATTCACTTTCGCAAGTGTCACTTTAGTGTATTTCAAATTGAAAATATTTTATGGGTTTCACTTATGTATTTACTTTTATTTGTTTATGATGGTTTTTGGGATTAGTCGTGATGTCACTTATGTGTTTCAATCCCAATTAGTGGATCAGGTCACTTTATTTTCACTATTATAGACCATGTATGGTCATATTTTGTTTTCACTATTAATTCTCACTGGAGCGTACATTAGTGATGCCTTTTCTATGTGTACCTAGAAAGCCACTATCCACAAGACCACGCTTTGACAGTCTTTGTGTTTTCTTGTCTATTCTATTCTATAGATTTGCTATATGTGATTACATATTCACTATTGTCACTGAATGAACGCTCTTTGTTTTGTGGGGATAGATCACCATTTCACAAGACTATATTTCATTGGTTTATGGTTTTCTTGTCAAATAAATATATACATATATATATAAACATTTGTTCTTTCTTACTAGTTGGTGTAACTGTTTTTTTCAATCCTTGGGGGTTGCTATTATTAGTATTTACCATATTTTGACTATGTGATATTGTGAAATTGGATTAGCGCAGCACCATTTCATTTTCATTTTAAAAATAAGTACTTTGGGCTATAGCTTGGGTAGAGGGTGAATATTGCAACAATAGTGTGTTTCTATGTTCTCTTTTAATGGACTACTTTTTTTTAATCTCTTTGGCTGCAGCTTTGCTTTACGTTTTTATTAACCACTTTTTAAATGAGGAACTAATGTCTCAATCTCCAACAGCACTATCCGGGTGTCCAGCCGGCAGACGTAGAGGAAGTTGTGAAGAAGGGGGTGAAGACACTGGTGATTGGCCGTGGAATGAGCGAGGCGCTACAGGTGGGTCAGAAGTTAAATCCGTGTTCTCCTCTACATTTTTAAGAAAGACAACTCCTGCACATCCATGATGCAGTAATGGGCCTTCCTGTTCCAACCCGTCATATAAACAATGTAAGCCTTTGTTGTGCCATTTCTGAGGTCTTGGCTGACACTCTAATATTAGCCTATACATTTGGCTCCATGTTGGCTGAGCTTGGAATGTTTTGATATATCCACTGTGGGCAGGATCCCTGTGTAGTGAAGAAAAGTCCTGGTCAGGAGACCCATCACATCCCCATTTTATAATGCAGATTAAACTGTTTAGTGCTGAACAGGGCCAGCAGTGAGTGGTATGGGGAAGTGATGCACAGAAATTGGGTTGAGTTTTCTGTTAGCGAGAAGTCCAACCTAGTTGCTGCCCAGGAGCTTCAGATCTGCCTGGAGATTGATAATCCAATGTTGGGAGCCTTGAGATGGGTGTGAGATGTGTCTTGAGCGGAGTCAAGACTCCCCATCAACATTCAGGAGCTGAGAACTGGATTAAAGCAGAACTTCACCCAAAAGGGGTGAAGTTCTATTTGTTTGCACTCTGCTGTCTCCTCCACTGCAACATTTGGAACTTTGGGGGGGGGGGTGTTACCATGTTTGGACAGGTAACTGCTCCCACGTTGTCTTTCAGTCAGATGCCCACGGTGATCTGATCCCAAAGTTCGCTCCCCCTTTCCTTCCTTCACAGACCCCAAAAGACCTTACTTTACCTCTTCACGCCGGCTGCAAATGTATGGCCTCCCGATGTCTGGGCCTAGATGCCGAGCGGCCGCACATTTGCGTTCTAGTAAAAAAGAACATTTGTGCTGAGAGCGCGCGCCCTGCACGCTCCCAGCACACATGTCCGGTACTCGCGGAAAGGTTCCAATCTCCTCTTTCGATTGGGACCTTTCCCAATAATGTGACGGTGTGTCACGGTGGTCACATGACCCTAAACCCCACCCCACCTCCTGGCTTCTGAAACCCTTAAAGGGCCGGGAGGCGCCGGCACAAAGGGGTTAAGATCCCGGGGCATGCACCCGAAGCTTATTGAAGAATCCGCTCGGGTGAAAACCTCGCTGGATCCCTGGACAGGTGAGGGTCCTTAGTATTTGTAGCTGCTGACTTTTAATTTTTTTGGGGGGAACCTGGAGCACCACTAACTTTACAGCACTTCTGCAAGTTCATCCAGTCAGGGTACAGTCAGACTACAGACTCTCGTAGAGGACATCCTGCCTTTTGCTCCACCATTGCCAGGTGGATTAGACAACTTACCTGCAGGGCTTACTCTCTTAGGAACAGAGTTCCTCCTTTCCCTATCAGAAAATATTTCACTAGATCTATTGGTGTCTCTTGAGCTTTCCAGCATCAAGCACCTGTTTCCCAGATTTGTAAGGCCATCACCTTGTCCTCTGTTCATATAGTAGGTTCTACTAGGTGGATATGAGCTTCAATTGCAAGTTGCTTCAAGCTGTCATCTGAGGTTTTTTTGGGGGGGGGGGGTTCTTACCTTTTGTGTTTTCGGTCTGTTGCTATGTTGCCCACTCTTCAGTTTATTGCTTGGGTACATCCAATGGTTTATGACTACTGCCTTGTGTCCTAAAGATAAAGGGCGTTTTTTTATTATTCACCTGTAAACTCCTCATGTTGGGGTACAGTACAAGATCCAGGATTGTAATCACAGACCAGAACAGAATTGCCAACTAGGGTTATAAGGGTGTGCACTGGGTACAGCCCTAGCAAAGTTCCTTGCCAGTATCTAGTCACCTGAAGGTAGCCTGCATAACCCAAGATGAGGAATTTACAAGACCGAATTTCCTTTTATTATTCATGTCTTGTCAAGGAGAGTGCCAGGTTTAAGGTACCAATAACTAACCAATACTTTTTATCAATTACTATTTCTTTGTTCTAGGTGCCACCCTCTACTCTAGAGTACATCAAATCCCAGGGCATCGATGTGCTGGTTTTCCAGACTGAGAAAGCGGTGAAGGAGTACAACAGTTTGGTCTCACAAGGAGCCCGAGTGGGGGGTGTTTTCCACTCCACCTGCTGAACGGCCAGTGCTGATGCTACGTACTGGGGCTCTGTCTGGTGTACATGGTTGGGTATCAATGACTAATGGAAGGATGGACAGCTGCCCAGTACCTAAAGATAATTTTGTCTCTCTCCAGTTACAACTGGATCCCTGCCCTGTGTTTTCTATGATGAATATAAGAACTGCTAACTGTGCCTCTTCCACTGCTGCTCATAAGTCTAGTATACACAGGTGGTAATTCTGTATTTCATTTACTTACAGCAGTGAAAGCAACTATAAAACTGGTCCTATGGACATTCGCCCTTAGAATGGTGTTTTCCCCTAAAAGCTTCAACTTTCTTAAACAAGAAAAATTATATTTTTAATTAGAACAATATTTTTGAACGGAGATGGCCATCAATGAGCTTTTCATGAAATAACATTTACTGCTAAAAAATAAATTCTTGGGGTAATCGCAAAAATTGGGCCTCAAGTTATGAATCTGGTGTAAGCAATGTCTTCTCATCCACAAATCCTATCACTGCTTTCTTCCATTGCCTTTCTGATCTCCTGTGTCATCAGCTGCTTATATCACAAGGGCGCACTTTTTTTTTCTCCAATGATAAGTGGACTTCCAATCTAAAAAAAATTTCTGATGGTGGAGGATTAGAGATGCACCAATAACGCCAACAGGGAGGAGAGTTCTAAAATATGGTGCTTTTCTACATTTTCGGAAGGAGGTGCATGGGGAAACCTATATTGCCTCCATGTTGGATGAATCTTTTTGTAATGTTTATACAGATTTATTTTGAATTTTAATGCATGAATGAGAGTTTCTGTTTTTCCCAATTTAGAAAATATTTAAAGATTCTTCTGCAACATTGTCCTATAATAAATTGGTTTACAGAACAAAAAGTTGGTTCTCCAGTTTTATTCAACAAAGTGTACCCTGATACAGTGGTTCTCAACCTGTGGAACCTCAGGACCCACATGTGACGGGAGTCTCTTTTGGGTGGGGGGCCCATGGAACACAGCTCACTTTGGAGAGGTGGGGAGACCCCTGTCTCAGCTCCCCATATCCCTAATATGTGCAAGTCACCTTGTGCCTGTTAGGGGTACAGGGTGATCTGTCCTAATATTGGGGTGGGGGTTGTTGATTGTTTAATGCCATGTGGTTGCGTTGTTCTATTGTGTGTCTTGCTTGGGAGCAAACTATTATGGGATGTATGTGTTTGTGTATTCGCTTAGTGGGGGGTGTCTCCAGCAGCCTTCCCTCCTGATGGGACTGTTTGTTGGTGTGAAGTTTGAATACCTGTGTGTCTCATTACTAAATGTAGATTGCCCCGCCCTGTGTCATTATGCAGGGAGGGGGGATATGCCCCCTGAGTGTATAAAAAGCCAGTTTGAGTTTCAAATAGAGTTCCATGTTCAGACAGACTGGTTTCGTCTAGTCTTGTATGGTCAGCGGTGGTGTCGGTGTTTGGACGGGGAAGCGGTAGTCTAACGGAAGTACCCAAGCGCAGACTGAGTCGGTTCCGTTACATTACACCACATTTGTCCTTTGTCATTAAGTCGCGACCCAAAAATAATTTAATTTCTGAAACATAATTTATTCCACAAAACAACTTGTGCAGTATTCTATAATGTATATGCACACCTTTATAAACTGTAAACAAATGGCCTCCTTCCAAAATGGATAGTGCAGTCATCGCATCGCTAGTGAAAATAAAAGTGCTATTGAGGTAAAAACCCAATAAAATAAACGGTAATTGAAACATATGCAAATAATTAGAACTAATGGGAAAACTGGGGATGCTACTTGTTCTTGATAAGTGTCTCAAAGTCTGGGGTGATGGTAGGGGCATTAACCACTTCAGTGACTGTTGGGTTATACTGCTGCTACATGAGATTTAGGTCACGGCAAAATAAAACAGCAAGCCAGTCCAGTGTAACTCCTTCTCTCAGCATGGCTCAGCTATTTGCTAGAGCACTAGGATGATGGACGCTATTTCTGCAGTTTGCAGAGAAAAGTCTAACCTTTTTTTTTTCTCTAGCCAATAATTTCTCTTACTTTTGTCTTCACTCAAGATACACTATGTTGCTCCAAGTATTGGTTGGCCGGCCTTTACACAAACATGAACTTTAATGGCATCCAAGTCTTAGTCCATAGGGTTCAATATTGAGTTGGCCCCGCCCTTTGCAGCGATAACAGCTTCAACTCTTGTGGGAAGGCCGTCCACAAGGTTTAGGAGGGTGTCTATGGGAAGGTTGGACCATTCTTCCAGAAGCACATTTGTGAGGTCAGGCACTGATGTCGGGGGAGGAGGTCTGGCTCACAGTCTCCACTCTAATTCATCCCAAAGGTGTTCTATGGGGTTGAGATCAGGATTCTGTGCAGGTCAGTCAAGTTCCTCCACCCCAAACTCCCTCATCCATGTCTTTATGGATCTTGTTTTGTGCACTGGTGTGCAGTCATGTTGGAAAAGGAAGGGGCCATCCCCAAACTCTTCCCACAAAGTTGGGAGCATGAAATTGGCCAAAATATGTATGTTGTAAAGCGCTGCATAGACTGTTGGTGCTATATAAATCCTGTATAATAATAATAATAAAATGTCTTGGTATGCCAACGCCTTAAGAGTTCCCGTCACTGGAACTAAGGGGCCAAGCCCAACCCCTGAAAAACAACCCCACACCATTATCCCCCCTCCACCAAACTTTACACTTGGCACAATGCAATCAGGCAAGTACCATTCTCCTGGCTACCGCCAAACCCAGATACGTCTATTGGATTGCCAGGCAGAGAAGCATGATTGGTCGCTCCAGAAAACACGTCTTCACTGCTCTAGAGTCCAGTGGCGGCGTGCTTTACATCACTGCATCCGCCGCTTTGCATTGTACTTGGTGATGTAAGGCTTGGATGCAGCTGCTCGGCCATGGAAACCCATTCCATGAAGCTCTCTACGCACTGTTGTTGTGCTCATCTGAAGGCCACACCAAGTTTGGAGGTCTTTAGCTATTGACTCTGCAGACAGTTGGCGACTTCTGCGCACTGTGCGCTTCAGCATGCGCTGACCCCGCTCTGTCATGTTATGTGGCCTACCACTTGGTGGCTGAGTTGCTGTTGTTCCCAGTTGCTTCCACTTTGTTATAATCCCAGTTGAGCATGGAATATTTAGTAGCCAGGAAATGTCACGGATGGACTTTTTGCACAGGTGGCCACCTATTACGGGACCACGCTTGGAGTCACTGAGCTCCTGAGAGCGACCCATTCTTTCACAAATATTTGTAGAAGCAGTCTGCATGCCTAGGGGCTTGATTGTATACACCTGTGGCCATGGAGGTGATTGGAACACCTTAATTCAATGATTTGGAGGGGTGTCCCAATACTTTTGGCAATATAGTGTACCTCTACCTACTTCTTCAGTTGATCTCTATATGCAGATATATAAACTGACATATCTCCAGCATTAGCTTTTATGGTTGTATCTGGACCCCACTGGACTAACGAATTGCAGAGCTAGCCTGTAATGTGACCTGCCTACACTGGGCTCAAACTGTGGCACTTTCCAGGTCCAGCAGTGGCACAGTCTCTGGTGTGAGCCTGTCTCTGAAGACTTACTTTATGAGTAGGCAGTGTGGGCCAAGCATTACTAAGACCATTGGGTATCATTTAATACCCCCACTTCAGCCAGTTTATTGCGGACAGGGTTAATGCTGAGGGCTGTCATTGCACAATGGCTCCCACACACTCCTTGTGCTTTTACCCACCATTTAACATTGAGGCATCACCTTCCTGCTTCAGCTCCTAATTGCAAGTGATAAATGGATATCTTTGGTTGGTCCCTGCTGCCTGCCTACAGAGACCTGGTCCTCCTCATCTGTTTGAACCTCTCTTGCTACCAGCAGTAGGTTTGTGAATATTTGAAGACTAGTCTTGTCCCAGTTGTGGAGTAGAAAATGTCCTACTTTAGCCCCATGGGGAACAGTCAAGGTCCTCCAGCTCAGGGTCCGGGAGTTCCACAAAGATCTGCATGACTTTATGGGCCAAACTGCAGCTTTTATCTGACTGAAACTGACTGCAGTGGCCACAAACATACTTCTACACCTCAGGGCCAGATCTAGCCTGTCTGATCTGGGGGTCAGTAGTGTGACAGGGATGCATAGAACCAGTATTCCCTGTTCACTCAGCACACTTTTGTACCACGGAGTCATAACCTGGAAGTAACATTTTACAGGTGATGCAGGAGTGAACTGGGAATGCTGTCATTAGTTTAGGGTGATTAAACAGAACCTGTGACCCCCTATGTCAGGCGTCCCTAACAAAGCCCTCCTTAGATCAGGAGTTCTTCTCAGAGTTCCTCCTTACATCAAAGTTCCTATTACAGTCCTTCCTTACATCAGGTGTCCTCACCAGAGTGCCCCTTTACATCAACTGTCCCCATCAGAGTGTCCCCTTACATCAACTGTCCCCATCAGAGTGTCCCCTTACATCAACTGTCCCCATCAGAATGCCCCCTTACATCAATTGCCCCCTCAGAGTAGCCCCTTACATCAATTGCCCCCCTCAGAGTGCCCCTTTACATCAACTGTCCCCATCAGAATGCCCCTTTACATCAACTGTCCCCATCTGAGTGCTCCCTTTCATCACCTGTCCCCATCAGAGTGCCCCCTTACATCAACTGTTCCCATCAGAGTGCCCCCTTACATCAACTGTCCCCCTCAGAGTGCCCTCTTACATCAATTGCCCCTCTCAGAGTGCCCTCTTACATCAATTGCCCCTCTCAGAGTGCCCTCTTACATCAACTGTCCCCATAAGGTCTCATGGATTTGTGAATTCACTCTAGAAGGTCTAGGGGTGCACAACTAAAATCTGGGGGGCATAGCCCACCCCAGCACCCACGAGATCCGGGCCTACTACGCCTTCCCCTGCAGGATCTTTATCTAACCTCACTACGGCCTTAGGACCGTAGGAGGTTTCAGTCACAAAGACTCTTTCTGATGTGGAGTCCCTCAAATCCTTGAGGCTCCATGCACTGTAGCATTTTTGTAAATCTCCTAGAAGCTGTCAGCATTTATTTTCTGCTCCTAGAAGTGAAATAGTGTTATCCTATGTGTCCATGCACACTATAGGCTAGTAACGATTTTCAAGCTTCAGTGTTTAGGAGCAGAAAAAAAAATAGTTTTTGTAGAATTTTTGGGAGCAATTTTCCAGCAGAATAAAACGCTGAACGCTCCTAAACTCTACTAAAATGCTACTGTAACAATATAGGTGCTCTGCCAGTCCCAGTTATTAATTCCTTTATTAATCCCTTGTGTCCAGAGGAAGTGCATCCTCAAATTAGTATTCTACTCCTGTGTGCCAAATGCTCCTAGCTGTAATTAATGCACTCCCCCACCCTCCTCCGGCCAAAAGGTCCCCAAATTCAATTAATGTATTCTCCCCACTGTTACCCTGTTTACAGCTACAAATTCAATTATTGTGTTTCCTTGTCCATCCTGTCTTGTGCCCAAATGTAGTACATCTCTAATTAGTGCCTTACTTTTGTGCCAGAGGAAGTGCTTCCCATCTCCAATGCAATTAGTGCCTTTCCTGCCAAATGTTTCCCCAATTCAATCAAGCCATCCCCTCCATTGTCATCCAAATGTCCCCAAACTCAATCAAGGCATTCCCTCCATTGTCATCCAAATGTCCCCAAAACTCAATCAAAGCATTCCCTCCATTGTCATCCTGCTAATGACCCCCCCTTCACCTCTCGTCCTGCCCCGGGGTTTAAGAGGACAGTGCTGAGCTCTTCCCGGGCATCCACTCTGCTGTGCAGCCACTGAGGGATCCCAGCTGCGGCGGGACTCTAGTGGACAGACTCTGCCTAAGCCCCATTGGAGTAAGGGGGGACCCCAGAAACTACATCAGCCCTGTCTGAGACGCTGCAAGCTCTGCCTGAGACTACCACATCAGCCCTGCCTGAGACTACCACATCAGCTTTGCCTGAGACTACCACATCAGCTCTGCGTGAGTGTATGCTTCCCCTGTGTTATCTGAACTGTTTATGAACTGCCTCCTACCTCCCTGTTGGATTACAAACTGCTGTAGAGACTTTACCTTTGCCCACCGGGGCTGGATTACAAGTATTTTGGGCTCTCTCTCTCTGGACTACTCCCCATTGAGTGACTGTTGTCTGTTTTAATAAAGCTTTAAGTGTTTGCCGTCTGCCTTGTGTGTTCTGTCCTGCCTAACCTCCGTCACAGCTCCCAACAAATTTTTTCTAGCTTTTTTCCTACATGTACTTTAAAAACACTAATAAAACTAACACTAAACCAGCTATTACCAGCATTTTTCAAGCTTAAAAAAAACCCGCTAGTGTGCATGGAGCCTGACAGATGATGTTGCATGTAGCCTTCCTAGCGGTCTGATTATGTCAGCATTTCTGTGCTCAAAGCGGTACATTTTTTTGCATGGAAATATGTTTTTTTTTTTTATTGAAGGCCTGTAATTTTTAGCAACAACTCACTGAAATCTGTCCGAAAAAGAGTCTAGTAAACATCCCGGGTAGGATCAAATTTGAAACACGAAATCATAAATTATAATTTAATAATCATAAAAAATAATATAATAATAAAATTCAATAATATAATCAAACCAAAAACACTGAAATGTGAACTAGAGCGCCAAGTTCGCACATCACTGAGTAAAGTCGCAGAATCGTTTTCAGTGTCTGATGAGGAATTTCCCCCACAAATCATTATCACTCAATTCTGCAAGTGGTTCTAATTTACTATCGCTGTTCTCTAGCCGGTCTAAAACCGCTTTTGACCTAAAGGGACGCTTTTTGGACGCCATGGACATTTCTCAGTTTCCAGGCAGAAAGAACAGTAAAAATGCAGGCAGGGCGCCGGACAAAGCACTCGGGACAAAATGTATGTGAAATGGTTTGATACAGGAATGTTATACTATGTGATTTTAGTGTATTTAGTGAATGTCACTTTTTCACATTTTTAAATTTCCCGCCGTTCCGTCCCCCGTATGTCCCGATGTCACAGGGAACGGAACCCGGAATGGACATTGCCGGGGACACTGCAGGAGGGACATCGCGGGAGCGAAGGACAAGGTAAGTGAAGAAGAGATCCCGGAGCAACGCTGCAATGTATTCCCGAGTGTAGCTCGGGGTTACCGCTTGTGGTGCTGAAACTTTACCCCGAGCTACACTCGGGAATACCTCCAGGGAGATTAAGAATTCATAGGCTTTACCATTACTTCTAGACTTAAAAGAGATATGGTTTATCTCAAAACTTCAGGATCAGACTACAACTTTTACTAGCACCATTCCCAGTCTAGGTTCATTTAGGGGCCCCTAAGTCTGCCAAGGCCTTTCCATTGCATCCACTGTTTCCAGGAGTCTTACATGGGGACTGGAAGAACCCTGATAAGTTATTCACTCTCCCCAAAGGGCTGCCAGTCTAAGGAGAGCTTTGTAAAAAGTGGAAGTGTTTAAGGATCTCATCACAAACCATCTGAAGATCCTTTCCAAAACCATGTCTTCATGTATGGCTGGATAATTGTGGACCTACTATGCCAACTGCAGGTAGCTGGAGGTGAGCAGGTGACTCAGGATCCCCTAGGCCAGTGGTTCTCAACCTGGGGGTCGAACGACCCTTTCACAGCGGTCACCTAAGACCATCGAACAACACATTTCCAATGTGTAAAGAGTAAATAATTTTATGGTTGGGAGTCACCACAACATGAGGAACTGTATTAAGGGGTCGCGGCATTAGGAAGGTTGAGAACCACTGCCCTAGGCTAAGGCATGGAGTCTATAAACCAGCTGCTTTTCATCAGTACCCCTGTTGGTGGGGATTTTCTGCATGCTATTGCACAACCTCCACGTTCACCGCGCTCAAGGTGCAGACACAAGCCATGAAAGCAGATACAGAAACAAAGCAGAAGCACTGGTTCAGCCAAAGCGGGTAGAAATTAAAAGAAGTGAACAGCCCGAAGATCAGGGCAGGCAGCAGAAAAGCAAATCCAGAGACCCCAGGAGAAGTCAGTTCAATGAAGAAACGGGCAGTAGGTAGGTGCACACGGGTCACAGAGGATGAAAGGAACCAGATACATAGAAACTAGTCACATGGATTGTAGGGCAGAGTGGGGGTCATAGGAGGCCATATTTGTAGAACCACAGGTATCAGCGGAACCACAATAGCAAAAAGGTACAGACACACCGCAGGCCTGTGAGACCACAGCTGATAGATCAACTGTGACTCTTGTTTTCTCTGGTACGTGTTGCCTTGACTGTCAAAAAATGGGGGGACATCTGTTAGCCTTTGCAGACATCTGATCAGCCAGTATCTCAGATGCTTGGGTATGGGAGGTAGTTTGCATTGGCTACAAACTAATTCTGCTCTCAGCCCCTCTTCAGTTCAAATTATCCAACTTGCCTGTTTCACCACAACGAATATTTATTACATGTATTTATAAAGCTCCAACAATTCACTTTATTTACAGTGCTTACATATTCACTCATATCAGTCCCTCAAGGAGTTTGCAATCTAAGGTCCCCGCATGCATACATACTAGGGAAAATTTAAACAGGAGTCCTTTAACCTACCAGCATGTCTTTTGGAACATTGGAGACTGGAATATATAGTACCTGGAAGAAACCCATGTAAGCACAGGGAACATATGCAAACTTCAAATCTTCATGTAACCCTTGCGGGCCTTCAGGAATAGGGGATTATTACTCCAGTACCTGTGGCAGTATGATTCCTGGGGTTCTACTCCAACCTATTGACCAAACCTATACAGAAGGAGACATTGACCTTATCTTAGACATCAAGACCCTAAATGTTTTAATTCGGGCCCTGAAACTGTATGGAATCTTGGTCAGTCAGCCTTTCCTCAGCAAGAATTTATGGCTACGGATTCCAAGGATAGGTATTTGAATGTCCCCATTTTTCCACTGCATCAGTGATTCGGTCTGTGGCCCTGCCATTTGGACTATCCTCTGCTGCTCGAGTGTCCACCAAAATTCTGACATTCATAAGAAAGGTCAGTTCAGACCTTGAACAGACCATTCCACCTGGTACCAAAGACCAGGTTGCTCTTGACCTGGTGGCTCAGCAATCCTGGAACTTTGAGCAATTTGGCTGTCCCTGCAACACTGGACATCTCGAAAAGATGGCCATCTGATCATGCTTGGTCAGACACCATGGCAATTGCGTACATTACCACAAGGGACGATTCAAAAGTCTTGTTGCAGCAAGAAATGATGAGAATTCTGTCCTTTTATATTTTACAAAAAAAAGGGTAATTTATGGCTTTTTTGTGCCCTAAAATTAGCAAACATGTATTTTTTACTGAAATTTTGCATTAATATCATGAGACATAAAAACTTGGCACTACCACTATTTTATTTTCCAGGGTCTCGGATTTCAGAAAATATATCATGTTTGGGAGTTTTGTGTAATCTTCAGGCCTAAAATGATTTTTTTCAATCTTGTGCAAAAACGGCTCTGGCAACGAAAGGGATAAAGGATAAGCCCGACACGCCCCTTTTCTGACAAGCAGCCAATCAGTGCTCATTACACTGCATGGTGGGCTGAAGGGCTCTGAGGAAGAGGCAAGTCCTTGAAACGCGTCAGCCTATTGGATGTCTACACTCCCTATTGTGGACTGTTACTCATCGCGGTGTTGACCCAGCTGTTCTTTTATGACGTGCCTTGACTTTGTCACCTACTTTATTTCTCATTAAACATTTTTTATGGTAATGCACTAGGCCTGTGTGCCCTCGGTGTGTTCTTTCCTCATTCACTGCATGGTATCTCTCTGCTCCCTGCTAGTCCCCGGGTGCGGTGCTGGAGAGAGGCGGGGTGGGGGGGTTGGAGATAAACAGCGCAATGTTAAAAATATTAAACGTTTAAGTTGCCATAAAACCCCCTTTAAAAAAAACAAAAAAACAACAACATTATAATATCACCACCGATTTAAATACGGTTTTGGTTAAAAAAAAAAGTTTTTGTTTTTATCTGGACAAGTATATTGTCATGGGGGACAAGTAGATTGGGGCACCAATTTAGTCCATAGTAGTTCTTTTTCAAAAAATTTCCACAACCTGGCAGCTTAACCTCTTCCCGTTCGGGCCCATGCCGATAAACAGCCGGACAGGAGCGCTGCCGATGTGGGTGGATGTTTCTAAACGAAGATGTGTACATGGACACATAGGAAAACATTAGGGAGAGTTCAGGGGCTGCTGAAAAAAACACTCAACAGCTCCTAAATGTTTATCAGCTGCAATGTACATGAGCCCTAATGCAGGCCATAGACGGGTCGAAAACCAGCCGTTTTTTTTTTTTTTTTTTTTTAAAACGAAAAATCGGTTGTTCAATCAGCCGACGTTACCACCATTGGTTAAAAAAAAAAAAAAAAAAAACAAATCGGCTGATTTTCGTCCCGTCTACAGCCGGCAAATATAATAGCGGTGTCCCTGCAGAGAGCTCAGCTATTATATGACATTTAAAAGTATAGCAAAGTTGCAACATTGTATCTATTTGTATCCATTTCAGATACAGATGGTTCTATTCGGATACAAATAGATACAATGTTGCAACCGCTAGACTTTTAAATGTCAAATATAATAGCAGAGATCTCTGCAGGGACACTCCACTATTATATTTGACATTTAAAAGTATAGCAGTTGCAACATTGTATCTATTTGTATCCGAATAGAAACATCTGTATCCAAAATGGATACAAATAGATACAGATGTTCTTTGTCTTCATCTTCTTCTTCTTGCAGGTCATGGCTCATGCGCATTTTTTTAATCGGTAAAAAGATTGGCCGATTTGCCCATCATTGCCGTGAAAATCGGCCGATCGACAAAATCGGACGTTTTTTTCCAACATAACCGAATAAAAAAAATGTGTCAAAATCACGAAAAACTTCCGACAAATTCACCCACTAACGATCCGAAAATCGGCCCATTATTCTTTCGGACGACATTTCGGCTGATTTTCGACCCATCTATGGCCTGCATAAGTCTAATAAATTGCTACAAGATGACTTTGAATTTAATTATATTTATACATTAAAAACATTTTTACAAGATAAAATATCACACATATACAGAAATGTATTTAAGTAATACAAAAGGCTTTCTGAAAAAAAAAACAAAAAAAACCCCACAGCTTTCATTCTACAGGCAGACCAATAATTTACCAATTCATCAGAAAACGTTGCTGAATGTGTCGATGTTAGCCCATGAATATATTTGGCCACGTGGGAGATGCTGGATTTTATCAGCCAAGTAGAGACTACGTTACAGCGAACCTGTGGCCTTCTAAGTCAGTGTTTCTCAACTTTTTTTCAGGCAAGGCGCCCTTTAAAATAATGGACAGTCCCGGCACCCTTGAAAATGACGGACAGTCCCGAGGCACCCTATAAAATGACGGACAGTCCCGAGGCACCCTATAAAATGATGGACAGTCCCGAGGCACCCTATAAAATGACGGACAGTCCCGAGGCACCCTATAAAATGATGGACAGTCCCGAGGCACCCTATAAAATGATGGACAGTCCCGAGGCACCCTATAAAATGATGGACAGTCCCGAGGCACCCTATAAAATGATGGACAGTCCCGAGGCACCCTATAAAATGATGGACAGTCCCGAGGCACCCTATAAAATGATGGACAGTCCCGAGGCACCCCATTCTAAAATGGGGGGCCTCAAGACTGGCCATAATATTAAAAGGGCACCCTATTCTGAAATGTGAAAAACTATTCTAATAGTTTATATAATGCAGCAACATCCACACACGTAGGACAACCAATGTTAGAGGTGATTTATTCCAAAGCAAATACAGGCTTCAGCAAATCTAGGAGATTCTGACAGATCGCTGGTGCAACGCTTTACAGGCTTCTTTGGACAAAAATAATAAAAGCACATTTTTTTTACCTGCAAAAAAAAAAAGTGCATTTAATATATTTATCCAAAAGGTGAACCAGGGGCGGACTGACCATTCGAACACTCAGGTACTGCCCAAGGGCCCGGGGTCAGTAGGGGGCCCCATGAGATGCCCCTGGTACCTTTTCATTGGCTTTTTCATAGGCTTTTTTGGGTGTGGGTGAGGACACAGGGGCCCCATGATCCCCTATTGCCCGAAGTTGTCAGTCCGCCCCTGAGGTGAACTTATCCTTAACCCCTTGGCGCCGGCGCCTCCCAGCCCTTTAAGGGTTTCAGAAGCCGGGAGGCGGGGCGGAGTTTTAAGGTCAAATGACTGGCGTGATTCACCGACACAGCGGTCACATGATTGGGAAAGGTCCCAATCGAAAGAGGAGATGGGGACCTTTCCGTGAGTACTGGACATGTGTGCTGGGAGCGCGCATAGCACGCGCCCTCAGCACATATGTTTTTCTTAATTGCAAGCAAATGTGCGGCAGCTCAGCACAAAGAGGTTAAGGCTAGGTTCACATCTGTGCGGGTGGTGCCGCTGCGGATCCACACGAAAATCCGTGAAGCCGCACCACCCGCACAGAGAAATGCGGATCTGCGGGCGGGTGTCGTTAATTCTAATGGCACGCCGCCCGCACTGGAAAACGCAACCGTACTGGGAACCGAGGTTCCCGTGTGGGTCGCGTTTTCTGAAAAAGTGCAGATTTCACTGCGTGTCACCGGGCACGAGAGTCCATTCAAATGAATGGGCTCTCGTGCCCGTGCAAAACGCAGCCCGCACGGCTGCATATATGTGAACCGGGGCTTAAGGATACACACAAATGGATCATAGTAAGCTCTACCTAGCCAATACTGTGCAATAGGTCCTAAGACTTCACATATCTGTCTTCCAGCATGGCAGTGTGCAAAGATGGGAAACTTTCTTGGCACAATCGAAGAATCAGGAGCCTTGTTGCATCTTCTAGAACCCCACATAGGCCACAGCCCAATTAGACCATGAAAAAAACAAAAACAAACCCTCACTCATTTTCTTTGTAACCACACTATAAAAAAGAAAAACAAAAAAGTTACAAAAAGTCTCTTATACAAAGCAACATTTTATTCCACTAAAGTTTAAAGGAGTTTAAAGAGTTAAATTGCAGCCAATTGGTCACGGTCTGGACGCTGACCCTCAGCTCATTAGTTCCTACAGGACACATAAAAGAATCATTTATATACTAACCTTACCAGGGGCCTGTGCATGTATATAAAAAAAAAAAAAACACATCCCCCCTCCCTAGCTGCTGCATGTATTCCACACTTCCAAAAGGTGTAAAAAACTTGCTCCCCCACCAGCCGCTGTGGTACCTCCTGCCGGTTTGTGTGTCACTACAAGAGGGCTGGACAAACCACAAACACCTGATGGGGAGGGAAGACGTATTCAACACGTCTGATGTCTGAATACTTGCAATGACTGAAGAATGGAGATGTGGTGGCTCTTCCAGACACGGGCCGCTGGATAGGTAAGTAGCTCCCCCAACAATCTAGCTGTCCCAGCAATGCTGATCTTAGATAAGGGCTCAGACCTCACACAGTCTTTGGTTCTTCTGTTAAATGAAAGAATCCCAAAATGTCAGATTAAGGATTCTGCTGAAGTCCAAAAAGAGTCCAAAATGTGACGGATTGGTATAAATATTCTTTTGATTTTCTTCACTTTGAAGCACACTTCTGGCATTCCATTTCTGTGTTTCTGATCCTTCCTTCAGTGCTAGTTGCCTGGTTGTTTCTTGCTAAAGGATTCCTCATCTTCATTTTTGTTATGAGTCAGGGAACCTAAATATTGATGCAGCTGGATCAGCACGGCAGCCAGCAAACCAGCATTTTAAAAGAAAGTCAGCAATGGAAGCCTAAACACGTGTTTCAATACAGGTTTCCCTGCATGTCTAGGGCTTGTAAATGACAGTTCCTGGAGAACCTCTTTCATTTACATCACAAGATGACCAGCATCTGCCTGTGTGTCTGTTCTTCTGCCAACCACACGGACAGATCCCAGGGACGGTGGTAGGACTCCATCTTGCAGAACAGCACCACGTGACAAGAAATGAGATGGATCGCTGTGACAGGCTACCACCGGAGATAGGAGTCCATATTCCCTGGTTACGTTACAACGCACATACCCAACTCTAGATATGTTACCGCCTGGCGGGTTTGGGCATCAAGAAGACTTTAACGGGTTTGCTGAAGGGAATAGTGCCTTCTATGGTGCTGTCCACGGCAGGCAGGGTGTCCATGCTCTCCCCCCATGCCGGTTTACACGATCGGTTTAATATTTTGCTGCGGCTGGAGCTGTAGGCAAGTAGGAGTCGTACTTCGATCTGACACGGCTCTGTGGGAAGAAAATGAAATATACGATGTAATGTCAGGGGAAGGATATAGAATTACAGTAATATATAGAGAGAACAAAGGAAAACTACAAGGCTGATACTTACAGACTGAACCCTTCTCTCTATTAGTGTGCCATGTACATCAGGCTTGGCCACCCTTTGGCTCCAAATGGGCATGCTGGGTTATGTGGTTCCTAAAGAGCTGGGAGTAGTACACTGCTTACTTTATGTGTACTATCAGGAATTTACCCCAGACTCCTTGTAATTGCACTTAAAGAGGGTTTTGCGGTAAAAATGCAAGTCTGCCTAAATTCATTAATGTATTGCTAGGTCAACATATCTTCAATAAAAAGTTATTATTTTAGATTCCAGCAAGGCCAGGAACAGAATTCACTCCCAAGTGTGTGGTGAGTTTTAAAGTGTTTCTAAACCCATGTTCTTGCATTCTCTGTATCTGGTCTCCCAGGATCCCGCATTCACTATATCTGGTCTCCCCGGACCCTGCATTCACTATATCTGGTCTCCCCGGACCCTGCATTCACTATGTCTGGTCTTCCAGGACCCCGCATTCACTATATCTGGTCTCCCCGGACCCTGCATTCACTATATTTGGTCTCCCAGGACCCTGCATTCACTATGTCTGGTCTCTCAGGACCCCGCATTCATTATATCTGGTCTCTCAGGACCCCGCATTCACTATATCTGGTCTCCCCGGACCCCGCATTCACTATATCTGATCTCCCAGGACCCCGCATTCACTATATCTGATCTCCCAGGACCCCGCATTCACTATATCTGGTCTCCCAGGATCCCGCATTCACTATATCTGGTCTCCCAGGACCCCGCATTCACTATATCTGGTCTCCCAGGACCCCGCATTCACTATATCTGGTCTCCCAGGACCCCGCATTCACTATATCTGGTCTCCCAGGACCCCACATTCACTATATCTGGTCTCCCAGGATCCAGCATTCTCTATATCTGGTCTCCCAGGACCCCGCATTCACTATATCTGGTCTCCCCGGACCCCGCATTCACTATATCTGGTCTCCCCGGACCCCGCATTCACTATATCTGGTCTCCCAGGACCCCGCATTTACTATATCTGATCTCCCCGAACCCCGCATTCACTATATCTGGTCTCCCCGAACCCCGCATTCACTATATCTGGTCTTCCTGGACCCTGCATTCACTATATTTGGTCTCCCACAGTACACAGAACATGGAAATACAATTGTTGTCCAAGAAGAACAGGTATAGTGAATGCGGGGTCCGGGGAGATCAGATATAGTGAATGTGGGGTCCTGGGAGATCAGATATAGTGAATGCGGGGTCATGGGAGACCAGATATAGTGAATGCGGGGTCCTGGGAGACCAGATATAGTGAGTGCGGGGTCCTGGGAGACCAGATATAGTGAGTGCGGGGTCCTGGGAGACCAGATATAGTGAGTGCGGGGTCCTGGGAGACCAGATATAGTGAATGTGGGGTCCTGGGAGACCAGATATAGTGAATGCAGGGTCCTGGGAGACCAGATATAGTGAATGCAGGGTCCTGGGAGACCAGATATAGTGAATGCGGGGTCCTGGGAGACCAGATATAGTGAATGCGGGGTCCTGGGAGATCAGATATAGTGAATGCAGGGTCCTGGGAGACCAGATATAGTGAGTGCGGGGTCCTGGGAGACCAGATATAGTGAATGCGGGGTCCTGGGAGACCAGATATAGTGAGTGCGGGGTCCTGGGAGACCAGATATAGTGAGTGCGGGGTCCTGGGAGACCAGATATAGTGAGTGCGGGGTCCTGGGAGACCAGATATAGTGAGTGCAGGGTCCTGGGTTTAGTAACACTTTAAGCATTAAACTCAAATTCTTTATAGGAGTCCAAAAAAACAAGGTACAACAGGTAGCAAGCTCTCTTATGAGTTTCATGTTCATGGTTGCTTATGTTTAAGAGTCTCTATGAATAAGTGCCTGTGAGCGTCAGGCGTGTATTAGATCTCATTATCTGTTGTATCCCTTTTCAATGGATGGAAAGAATTTGGATTTAATGCTGGACTGCTGTCATCCATTGCTCTATTGTACATATCCTCAGCAATGAGCTGGACAGGCACCTAGCAGTGTTTGTGGAAATGATCTGAAGAAATTTTTCTTTTAATATTGTTGCACCTGAGCAGGGGCAGACTGACAACTCATGGGGCCCCTGGGCAATAGGGGATCATGGGGCCCTTGTGTCCTTGTCCACACTCAAAAAAGCCTATGAAAAAGGTACCAGGGGCATCTCATGAGGCCCCCTACTGACCCCGGGCCCTCGGGCAGTGCCCGAGTTTCCAAATTGTCAGTCCGGCCCTGCACCTGAGCAATTTACAACAGATTGTCCCACAGGAGAATCACAAAGGCTGCTATGGGCGAGAGAGATTGAAACAACGTTCCCCCCAAACATTTACATAAATAAGACCCATTGGGTATGTGATGATCCTATTGATTACCTGTCCATGCTGTGTGAGACAGATACACCTGCGTGATCAGCCGGTGTCTGCCGGGACCTGGGTTCCGGAAATCTGCTGGTTTAGGATGGATGATTTGAACCTGCCCATCTGGGTAAACAACCTGGAGGAGGGAAGACAGGGACACTTTTCAACGATGAATGCACATATAAAAGTAAACATCTCAGACCCCTACAAGAAGGCTTAAATTTACTAAAAGGTCAGTCTACCTTGATCGATATATTCAGGTGCTGATTTTTGCTTGTAAAAGTTTTAAAAATAGGATTTTGACATTCCTGTATATGCCATACACTGGAATCCAGTACAGGACACAGGAATCTATTCTTACACCATGGTTTATATGCCGCTACTTTCAAATGGTTAGACATTGGCAAACGCTTTGCTGGGAGTGACCCCCAGTGTATCCATATAACCCCGCCAGCTCTGTCAGACCCCAGCTGAATAGCAAGCAAGTCGAAGATCACAAAGGAAAATGGAGAAGGACCACTATTCTGTATTAATAGATTGAAGATCACAGAGGAGAATGGGGAAGGACCACTATTCTGTATTAATAGATTGAAGATCACAGAGGAGAATGGGGAAGGACCACTATTCTGTATTAATAGATCGAAGATCACAGAGGAGAATGGGGAAGGACCACTATTCTGTATTAATAGATCGAAGATCACAGAGGAAAATGGGGAAGGACCACTATTCTGTATTAATAGATCAAAGATCACAGAGGAGAATGGGAAAGGACCACTATTCTGTATTAATAGATCAAAGATCACAGAGGAGAATGGGGAAGGACCACTATTCTGTATTAATAGATCGAAGATCACAGAGGAGAATGGGGAAGGACCACTATTCTGTATTAATAGATCGAAGATCACAGAGGAGAATGGGGAAGGACCACTATTCTGTATTAATAGATCGAAGATCACAGAGGAGAATGGGGAAGGACCACTATTCTGTATTAATAGATCAAAGATCACAGAGGAGAATGGGGAAGGACCACTATTCTGTATTGATAGATCGAAGATCACAGAGGAAAATGGGGAAGGACCACTGTTCTGTATTGATAGATCGAAGATCACAGAGGAAAATGGGGAAGGACCACTGTTCTGTATTAATAGATCAAAGATCACAGAGGAGAATGGGGAAGGACCACTATTCTGTATTAATAGATCGAAGATCACAGAGGAGAATGGGGAAGGACCACTATTCTGTATTAATAGATCGAAGATCACAGAGGAAAATGGGGAAGGACCACTGTTCTGTACTGATAGATCGAAGATCACAGAGGAAAATGGGGAAGGACCACTGTTCTGTATTGATAGATCGAAGATCACAGAGGAAAATTGGAAAGGACCACTGTTCTGTATTGATAGATCGAAGATCACAGAGGAAAATGGGGAAGGACCACTGTTCTGTATTGATAGAATGAAGATCACAGAGGAAAATGGGAAAGGACCACTGTTCTGTATTGATAGATCAAAGATCACAGAGGAAAATGGGGAAGGACCACTGTTCTGTATTGATTCAATTCAGGTGACGGCCCTGTAACTTAAAACTGGAGGAAAAAAAAAAAATCAAAAGATGCTAGATACTGTAAAAACTGAAAAACCCCGATATCTCTGGGAGAATGGGTGGCTCAGGCAGGGAGGGAGGGACTCATTCCCTGAGGACAGAAGCCTTAGATAAAATCACAAGCAGCTGGGTCAGGTGAGCACGTGTCAAACACAAGGCCATTTCATGTGGCCCTCACACCTCTCCTGCAGCTGTAGCACCCCCCTCATCTTCACCCCCACCTTGTGTCAGCAGTCAGCAGCAGAGAGAAGAACTCCTCCTCCATTCTCCATGCAGCCGTGGAGAGGCTTGTCTCTGTCCCCGTCTCAGCAGTTGGCAGCAGAGAGGAGGACAGAACTCCTCCTACAGATCCTGCACTTCTCTGTGCAGCCACAGCATCCCCTAGCCTCTGCCTTCCCTGGTCTCAGCATTCAGCAGACTCCGTCAGCTGACTCCAGCCCTACTCTGGTTCTCCTCCAGACCCTGCACTTTCTGCTTCCTAGCTCGAGCCCCCAGCTTCTCCATAGCAGCAGCACAAGATAAGGGGGGTGCACTGTGATGAGAGGGTGGGGGACTCTTGACTTCTGATGGTGTGCGGGGGGGCTCTTGACATCTTATCTTGACATCTTATGTAAGGAGGGGCGATCTGGACATCTAGTCTTACAGATACAACCGGCCCTTTGAGGGCATTCCTGCAGCCATTGAGAAATACTGTATGAACTGAGATTGGTAGCATGGTGCAAGGCTGTTGTGAATAGCCCTGTACCATGTGATCTCTGTGATCATTCACAGATTTCACTAGTAGTAAGCAATACTGTGCGAGCTGTGATTGGTCGCATGGTACAAGGCTGTTGGGAATAGCCCTGTACCATGGGATCTCTGGGATCATTCACAGATTCCACTAGTAGTAAGCAATGATGTCAGGAAGTGACATCTTGCTTACTACTATTCATGTGATTACTGATTGGCCAATCAGTGATCACAGGATCGGGACTTCACACAGAGGTCCCGTACAGCGATCAGTGGACTCAGCGGGCACCGGATCGTGGTGCCTCGCGCTCCAAGGGAGCACACACAGGCTGAAAATGCGGGCACTGTTTATGAACAGCAACCCGCTCCTGCACTGCTCCCATCCGGCCGTTTATATACATGGGCCGGACGGGAAGTGGTTAACAAACAGAGACAGAGCTGTGTGTTTTACAAGCAGTGCCTCCTAAACTAATCCTTTCAGAATCACTGTTACAACAAACCTAGATATCAACCAAAGTGTCTAGGTTCCGGTCATGATCGGTAATGTGTCTCTGTGATCCAGCAACAGTACATCCTACAGAATGGCAGCTGGTGAAAAGAGCAACAGACAATCTAGGCCAGGGGTGTCAAACTGGCGGCCCCCTCCAGCTGTTGTGAAACTACAAATCCCATCATGCCTCTGCCTTTAGGAGTCATGCATGTAACTGTCAATCTTCCAATGCCTCATGGGACTTGTAGTTTGGCAACAGCCGGACGGCCGCCAGTTTGACGCCCATGATCTAGGCGAAAGTGTGCCAAAGGCAGGACACTCATTCATCTGCTGTCATTCTTCAGGGCAAGACTCATGGTGGATAAAATGAGGGTCCTGCGCTTGTTTTCTTTCCCCTTTTTTCTCTGGTAGTCTCCCTGCCAGTTAAGATCACAAAAACTATTATCTTCCTGGTACAAGAACATGAATAATGCCCTTAATATAGTCATCCCATTGTACCCGGCCATACCTGGACTTTCACAGAGCTCTGTGGCTCCTGAACATGCTCCAATGTGGCATCAACATCCAGAGCTACGACCAACCCGGAGGTGAATCGGATCGGGTTATCAGACTCAGCAGCTGGCTCAATAATGTACGACGAGGCTCTGTGGATCTGGAGATGAAATGATTATATGACATCACATGGTGTAGTAGGATTTCACACTTGCAGGAAACATGTGGTGTTTTGGACCCCGATTAAGGTTTAGATACCAAAACACACTTGAAGCGAAATTAAACCCAAAACCAAAAATGACGTATATTGCAGCTTAACAATCATAAGATATGGTGGCTGCATTAGTTTTCTTTGTTTTTTTCCTTCTGTTTTCACCTGGTGATCTGAGCTTTAAAGCAGGCCATAGACGGTTCGAAAATCGTCCGTTTTTAAAAAAAAAAAACCCAACGAAAAATCAGTCGTTCGATCGGCCGACGTTACCACCAACAGTAAAAAAAAAAAAAAAAAAAAAAAAAAAAAAAATCGTCCGATTTTCGTCTCGTCTATGGCCGGCATTTAACCCTATAATTACTTCTCTCCCTTGCAGAGACAGGGGAGCATACAGGGGGAGGGAGGAGGAGGAAGGGAGGAGGAAGGAAGGAAGGGAGGAGGAAGGAAGGAAGGGAGGAGGAAGGAAGGGAGGAGGAAGGAAGGGAGGAGGAAGGAAGGGAGGAGGAAGGAAGGAAGGAAGGAAAGGAGGAGGAAGGAAGGGAGGAGGAGGAAGGAAGGGAGGAGGAGGAAGGAAGGGAGGAGGAGGAAGGAAGGAGGAGGAGGAAGGAGGAGGAGAAGGAAGGAGGAGGAGGAAGGAGGAGGAAGGAAGGAAGGAGGAGGAAGGAAGGAGGAGGAAGGAAGGAGGAGAAGAAGGAGAAGAAGGAAGGAGGAGAAGAAGGAAGGAAGGAAGGAGGAAGGAAGGAGGAAGGAAGGAAGGAAGGAAGGAGGAAGGAAGGAAGGAAGGAGGAAGGAAGGAAGGAAGGAAGGAGGAAGGAAGGAAGGAGGAAGGAAGGAAGGAAGGAGGAGGAAGGAGGAAGGAGGAGAAGGAAGGAGGAAGGAGGAGAAGGAAGGAAGGAGGAGAAGGAAGGAAGGAGGAGAAGGAAGGAGGAGAAGGAAGGAAGGAGGAGAAGGAAGGAAGGAGGAGGAAGGAGGAAGAAGAAGAAGAATTCCAGTCCGCTATTAAATTTTATATGAAAAGTCTTGCAGTTGCAACAATGTATCCATTTATATCCATTTTGGATACAGATGTATTTATTCGGATACAAATGGATACATTTGTTGCAACCGCAAGACTTTTTCATATAAAATATAATAGTGGACTGGAATTTTTCTTCTTCTTCTTCTTGTAGGTCACGGCTCATGCGCAGATTTTTTATCAGTAAAATGATCGGACGATTTGCCCATCATTGCCGAGAAAATCGGCCGCGAATTTTCCAACATGCCCGATAAAAAAATGTGCATAAGGCCCGAAAAACGGCCGACTAATTAACCCACTAACGGTGCGAAAATCGGCCGATTTTTGACCCGTCTATGGCTGGTATTACTCATCTCCTACATTACTGAAACACCACTTTGGAGGAATGAGCCAGGACACAGCAGGCAACAGCATTATCAGTCTGGGGGGATGGGAGTGTTAAATGGATTAAGCAGATTTGGAAACAAATATCATGTTGAAGCCAAGCTCCAACTCACGCTTTATAATCAATTACAAAAGTTTTCTTTTTTCCTTTTGGGATATTTTCTATAGGCGACGCTTTTAAAGCCCCTTATAGGTCATCAGTTTAGCATTACAAGGGAGGTCTGGTGCTAGAATTATCGATCTCATTCTAGCGTGTGCAGCGATATGTAACATGGGTATCGCAATCGTCGTTTTCATGCATAGGCGCCCCAGCGATTTTATGTTTGTACGTGCTTACATAAATGGGGGTGGGGGTGGTTATATGCTTGGGTGTAACTTTAATTTTTTAAAAATAAAAACAAAAGTACAAAAAGTCCTCTATGTGATGATTTTTGGTGACAGATTCTCTTTTTTGAGACGTCCCGGGTCTAAAAGACCCTGGATGTCTCTGCTGTACTACGCTGAATGTAATGCAGTGCACATTGCTGGGAATCTGTCAACGCGGACCCAGAAGTGACGTCACATCACTTCCCGGTCAGGACAAGAAGGGGAGGGGAGTGGATGTGTCCGCTCTTCTCCCTCCCCTATACCCGCCAGCAACCACTGACTGGTCCCAGGCCTGCAGATAGCCAAGTGTAGCCTGGGAGACAGCAGGCGGGGGGTTGTTTGCTTCTACACAGCCCACTATGGTGCCAGCGTAAGGCAATCAGCAGTAGCGCTGCCACCCGAATGCTTCCACCTGACAGAAGAGCCCTGCTGCCTGTCCAGTGCCCGGAGCTACATGTCCTGGGCGTCGGGCAATATAAATTGCACACCCCTGAGGTGAATCATACCGTTTGCAGTCAAAGCTAAACTCCATCAATTTAAAAAAAAAAATCTACCATTGCATCCCTCCCAAAGGGTCAAATGCTCATTAAAACGGAACTATAAGTCACCTCGGCTCCAGCGATGTGGCGTCCTTGAGCTCCCTGCCCGGGAGACACCTTTGGGCAGCCGACTTCCAGGTCTCTATCGCCAGTCGCTGTCATTGGTGGGTGGGGATGAAGTCGCTCCCACGCATGCACGTGAGTTTAGTGAGATCCGGCATTGCCGAATTTGTACAGTGAGCTGTGCATTCTGTCTGAATTATTTGGCAATGCAATGGCCAGAACATTGTGCATTGTGCTGTGATGCACATTTATTTTTGGGGTGACCATCACAATGAAAGTCACAGCCAACACACCAATGGCACGTGATTATGCATTACTATGTGAACGGGTCCCATCTGTTCTATAATATAAAATATTATATAATATGCATGTATTTCCCCTTGCTTTAGCTTTATTTACTCTGAGTCTTGAGGGAAGGAGAGGTCAGAGGATTTCTGTAATCTGTCAATTCCCTGAGTGCACACAGTTTCCCAGCAGAGGTGAGAAGTGCAGCATTGAGGTCAGGCAGTTGGTTATATCAGCCTGTTACAGTAGGTGGCGCTGTTCTGTATTACAAGCATCAGGTGTGCAATGGTTACCTGTTCTGGAAGAGTTAGGCGCAGAAAGCTGCTTTGCCGTAGGGTGGTTTGTAGGATTTTCACCATCTGAAGAGGCTTGGAATTTACCAGGCGTGGCATCAGATCGAGCAGCTTGTCCACAAAGCTGTCCTGCATGTGTGGGAGCTCAGAGATGAAGCACCTGAAGGAGAGGCAACAAAAAATATTTAGAAAGGGCAAATAGTAGGGGAGCAGAGGTCTTTGCCCGCTGGTTGGTGACAGATGACATCACTCTAATGCATGAACACAGGAATAACATCATCCCAGCATTCCTCTCTTACAAACACCAGAAATAGCGCGGGATTGTACACAGCACTATGCATTCACTACAGTCAGTGTACAATTTATATATATATATATATCTCTATCATTTAGTCCTGCTGTAATTACTTCAGCTCTGGCCGGTTATGGCCAGACCACTTTTTGCTACTTAGCACTGTGCTAATTTAACTGGGGGAGGGGGAGGAGGGAGGAGAAGAATTCTATTATATTTTATATGAAAGTCTTGCGGTTGCAACAATGTATCTATTTGTAACCAAATAAAAACATCTGTATCCGAAATGGATACATTGTTGCAACCACAATACTTTTTCATGTCAAATATAATAGCGGAGCTCTCTGCAGGGACAGAAGTAATTAAATGCCGGCCGTTTTTTTACCGTTGGTGGTAACGTCGGCCGATCACACGACCGATTTTTCGTTTTGTTTTTTTTTTTAATAAAAAAGGGCGGTTTTTGACTCTTCTATGACCTGCATAAGGCCTCGTTCACACCATAGCGCAGAGACGTCAGTTTTTACGCACGCAATCTGCAAGGGATTTATGTGCCCTGTTCACACAACAGTAGTATCACGTGCAGATTTTTTCTGCACAGGGATCTGTAACGTGTATAAAACTCACTCTCACCTCTGGAAGACGTCTATCTCCTGCAGGAACTGCTCACAAAGTCCGAACAGAGGCTCCTCCCTACACAAAGTACAAGGAATATGAGAAATAAGCTCCAGACTGAAAAAACAACAAATATAGACACATTGCAATGTTGTATATCCGACCTGTGTACAGCAGTGTATGAGCTTTCAACTGCTGAAAATAGGTTTCTCTGGCTTACACAGATGTATCTTTTTAATATTGTAAGCTTCAAAGAGCAGGGCCCTCGATCCCCTCATGTTTTGCATTGTATTGGTATTGTTCTGTCACATGTTTTGTTCCCCTCTGTAATGTACAGCGCTGAGCGAACTATTGGCGCTTTATAAATACTGTATAAAAATAATAATAATAATATGTCCCAGGAATAAAAAAAAAGTTAAGATTTGAAGATTTACTATGTTATACACAAATAAATCCCAATTAGGGATTTGATCACGAGTTATAAGTTGTTTATTTTGGTCGCTTATCACCATTTTGTAACACATTTATGTGGAAGGACTTTGTGTGGTCCGAAAGTTTCGTCTTGAGTCGGGTTTTCATCCTGACAGTCTCATTGTATATTTCTGTGATATTATTCACGCCAGTTGCGAGTCTTCTGGTCACGGCACTTTTTCAGGCATATTTTATGCCATTTACTTATCACTTTCGTTATTTGTGATTTATGTCACTTTTTTCCCTTTGTTTAAGGGATGCATGTACATTGTCTCACCATTATCTTCAGTGTGTGATGTTTATTTCTTGTTTATATACTTATATATTTTTGCATATTATCACATGATATTGTCCTTTCTTGATGTGTATATTTTTTTTATTAGAATTTATTTATGCACTAATTATGCCATTTAACCATTTTTCTGTCCGGCTGTTGTATATAAACGGCCGGACGGTGGCACTGCAGGGTTGGGTGGCCGTTTATAAGCGGCCTCCCCGCCCCCTGCTTGTGCGCGCTCCCTGGGAGGCTGCAGCACCGCAAGCAGGATAAGCCAGGAATGAGAAGAAGAGCGGCAGCAGGGAGGCTACAGACAATACTGGTGACTAGCCCCTTAGCCCCCTCCTTGCCCCTTTTTTGAGCACAGCTTCCAGAGTTCAGTCCCTCTTTAATACAGAAACAAAAATGCGGATGAGTAAAGCATATCAAAATGTGAAAATTACACCAATATTAAAGTTACTCTAAAATCAAAAAGTTTTTTTTTTTATCTTAAAAGCGGAGTTCCACTCACCCTGTCAAAAAAAAAAAGTCAGCAGCTACAAAAACTGTAGCAGCTGACTTAAAAAACAGCCACTTAACTGTCCCTCGGTCCCGTGGTGTGTCCCCTGCAGCCCGTTTCACCGGCTGTCCTGTATTCCAGGAGGCCGGCATCTTCAGTGTGGGCACCCGTCTGACAGCTTGCGGATTCACAGCCAGGTACCCACTGCACATGTGCGAGTAGCGCTGCGCTTCATGACTGGTCCTGTAGTCTTCTGGGACCTGTCACGTGTCCCAATAGACTACAGGGAGGGAGGGAGGGAGGACACCTTCCGCTTCCGATCGCCTGGGCGATCGTAGCGGACGTGTGAGCGGGCACCTCCCACTTCCACATAGGCTCTACAGTCTTGATTCAAGTTGGGCCACCAAAAGTAACGCTGGATCAGTTCCCCACCCCCCCAAAGGTGCCAGTCCTTAAAGCAGAACTTCCTCTTTTGGGTGGAGCTCCGCATTAAAGCATTCTCTGCCTTAACCACTTGGCATCGGCACCTCCCGGCCCTTTAAGAGTTTCAGAACCCGGGAGGCGGGCGGGGTTTTAGGGTCATGTGACCGCCGTGATTCGCCATCACATGATCAGAAAAGGTCCCAATCAAAAGGGGAGATCGGGACCTTTCCGTGATTAATGGACATATGTGCTGGGAGCACGCAGGGCGCATGTTCTCAGCACATATGTATTTTCTAATTGCACGCAAATATGCGGCCACTCGGTGTCAAGGCCCAGACGCCGAGCGGCCGCATATTTGCGTGCGCTCGGCATCAAAGGGTTAAGGTAGAAAACTCCCCACTACTTGACCCCCCCCCCCCAAATCTCTGAACACTTACCTCTCATGATCCAGGGCTGACCCGGCTGCAGCACCGCTCTCCTCTCTTCCTGGTCTCACAGAAGACACAGGCAGATAGATAGGGTGGGGGGTAGAAAACGCAAACTGAATTTATGTATTTTTGATGTATTTGCATTTTGTATTTCCTTCTTATGTCTGTGTATTAGAAGTTCTTTTTTCTTGTTTGTATTGGAAAAAATTTAATAAAAGATATAAT